>NW_024104833.1:0-170774 GCF_003945595.2 Pipra filicauda
CGGTCAAAATCCGTCGAAGTTTGGCAAATGTCTCTGAAAATCTCATTTAAAGGCTTCTTATGAGGACTGAGACACTTGATTTTTCCCGAGTGCCTCTGCACTGACCATAATCCAGCCCATAGTTACAACTGAAGACCCTGATTTTTGCATCTCCCATGTGGATCCATTTCAGTGATGGGTGGAGGAGATGAAAGATTGTAATTACAGTGCTTTAACTACTCACCATCCCAGTACCATGCAGAGCACAGGGTATGGAAGCAGCCTCACAGTAATTCCCCTTAATCTGTAGGTGAGGATCCTGCCAGCTTCACGAGGGAAGAGACTGGTAGGAGAACTTGCAGGACATGTTTAAAAGTTGTGGGAGTACAGTGAGCTGGAGCTCCAGGTTTTGAGTTAAGAGTGTAAACCCAAAAAGATGAGGATGACTGAGGTGAATGAGCCTGATAGGGTCAGTAGAAGGCTCTGTGCTTGGTGTTAGAGAGGAAAAAAACTCTGTAATAGGTATAATTGTCCCTTAATTATTCGGTGTGCTTTGGCTGCTGCTACTGATTGGTTTTGCTCTGATGTTTAACATCAGGTTCCATTTATTTCAGGGTCAGAAAGCGAATACTTCACACTCCTGTACTAACTTCCATGATATGGATCACAGGTACCCGTATATTTAATTAACATTGAAGCATTTTATGTTCCTGTGAAGAGAGGGAAGACACTGAGGCAGGGTAAAACCTGCCTCAAAGTAGACCATCATTTTAGCTGCCCAGTTACTGATACTTGTGGCCTGTTTTTGCAGGGATTACAGTATGTCAATTTAAATTTAAAATAATTAAATTAAAATAATTGAATTAAAATAATTTATTAAAATAAAATGGTAAAATAATTTTAGCAGTTTCAGAAAATCTCTTAAAATTTTGAATAGTTAATATGTTGGGTACTTTCAAAGCTACTCAAATCTTATTTTATGTCCTTTTAGTAAATAAAAGAAATTACAAAATGTACAAATGTGATACCAATCCAAATCAAGGCCTGGAACAAATTACAGAGCTCTTTGCTCATCAGTTTGGAGCCTGAGGAGTAAGCATGAGAATCCCAACATATTCTTGTTCATATTGGATGTCTCACCTAAATCATCAGGCCACCAACTCATCAGCTAGAAATGTAGAAAAAGAGAGAGTGAGGAAAGATGACCCAGATTCTTCCCCATTTCCCTCATGACTCTGATGTAATCTCAGGGTGTTTCAGGAAAGGGAGGAAAATAAGGTATTTTTTCATTGCAGCAGTAGTTTTAAAACCAAATGAATCTTACATGCACTGCTCTCTGTTCTGTCTGAGAAAACCTTCTCAAGAGACAATGTGAAGGAACAAGACTATGAATTAAGTAGAAATTTTAGGAGACATTAGAAGGCAGAAGATAGGATGGTGGAGAATGTGGCCCAGAAATGAGAATCTGACACTGAGTTCTGTTATCACCTCTCCCAGCCCCTTGCTTGGTGCTTTCCTTCTTTCAGTCACAAGGTCTCATGGAGCCCACAAATCACAGGATAAGAATGTGAATAGTGTCTGGGAATAACCAAAAAACCTAACCTTGAAAAACAATTCAAACCTGAGTGAAACCTCTATTTTCAAGACTGATGAGTCATATTCAGATAGATCCTCATGTATTCATTCCATTAACTGCAGCAGAAACAAGGCTCTAGCCTTTTTTTTGCTGTGAAAGATACCCTCAGGAACAATTTTCTCTGGTAACGTAAATGTCTCAGAGATGTTTTGTTACTCTTCATCAATGAAGATGCTGAAGTCTTAGCTCCCCACTGCAGAAGACCACCTTAAATCAACATTGTAAGTGAATCTTAGACATCAGCTTGTGGAATGAGGTAGGAAAAAAGTTAGCAATTTCTTTTCCTTCTAAGCAAATTTGTAAAAGCAGAAAAGGTTCATTCAAACTCTGAGACACTACATATTTGTGAACAATCAGAATTGCAGTATTTTCCAAACAGCTTTAAATAGGAAAATGCAGGTGGGAGGAAGGGTGGAAATTGAAAGACTTGCACAAATACACATGTGCCAGTGATACCTCTTTAGAGAAACTGGAATTCTCGGTGTGAGGGGAATTTGTTCTTCTCCACCAGCAATTTCTCTTCCTCCTTCCTTAGTTTAGGAAATGAGTCTCCAATGTTTTGATTTCTGTTTGTCTAGAAATCAGACAATGAAATCATAAGTACATAGTCAATGAAGGGAGTGGCTGACATGCAAACATGGATGAATGGGCTGCACCTCCATCCTTGGAAGTGCCTTACAAGGTGGTCTGGTGGGACCTACTGAGATATTTTAACTGTGACCTGATGTGCTACTTCTGTATTGAGGCCTGGTCCTTTTCACTAAGGCTTGACTGGTTATATAATTAAATTATTATAAGCAGGACTTAGGCCAAATATCACCCAGACAGTTCCTAGGGCACAGTTCAAGACCTGACAAAGTCTTGAAACACTCTCCCACCTGCCTTCTCTGTGTCTCTATGTCACAGTTGCTTTCAAATGGTTCAACCATCCTGTATGAGAGCATCACACCACCAGAAGAAGCACAGTGATGGTATTTACAAGGCCTTTACAGCCCACCTACCTTGGGTCGTCATAGCTCAAGATACTGAGATCCCACCTAAAACTCACTCCTTTTTCTGACAGTCACTACCACAGGCTATTTCCCTTGGCTGAGAGCAGGCTCTCAGGTTGTACTTCCCTCATAACTGCAGTTACTAGGTGAGAGAAACATGTTTGAATTAAGTGCCTTCATAAAGATGCAGATCTCCTTGTTGCTTGGTGTAGATGGAGTTACTTCCAGAAAGCACAATCTGGAGCAGATGCTGAAACTGGGTCCTCAGCTTCATCCTTGAAAGTAGGATGTGTGTCTTCTCATGGATTATGTGGAGCATTTACAAAGGACAGCCACCCAGAATAGACAGCTACAGCAGCCATTTTTTACGTCCTCCAAACAGTGGGTTTGGGGAGAGCTGAGCTAGTTCATCTATGGGTGAGTGGTCTATGGTAGATACTGTGTTTCCCATGTTCAGTGCACCCAATCAGGACTACAAACCCCTGGAAGTGATCATGGCCAAGTTGGATGTGGCCCTGAACAACCTTATCTAATGGAAGGTGTCCCTGCCCATGGCAGGGGGTTTGAAACTAGATGATCTTTAAGGTCCCTTCCAACCCAAACCTTTCTATGTTTCTATATAAACAATTAATTGCACATGAACTTGTTCTAGGATGGAGGGCTGGACTACATATTAGATGAATGCTAGTTCAAGCCTATTTTTTCTATGAAGACTTGAACATCTGCCAGCTCATACCACTTGAGAATTTGGCCTCTTGCTCCTTATTTTGTACAATAACTTTACTTAATTGGTAGACTTTCCATGCTTAGTAATTATAAATATATAAACAAGAGTGTTTGTTTATACTTGTTAAAGCAGGGAAGGAATGATTTCAAAGAAAAAATGTTTTAAAAGTGGCCTAACTTCACTCCCATATAAAATCAGTTTGGTGTCTGCCATGTGAATTGGTGGAACTCGGAGGAGAGGGGTGTCCAAGAGCAGTTCTGCAGTATTTGCAGCTCATGCATCAGTGAGAGATGAGGTCAGGTCTCTACATATTGCACCTGCACCCTTTTCCCCATGCCACATGTGACTCTGAGTGGCCAGAAATGAATGTAGGTAGGAGTAAACCATAAGGAAAATTTTTGAGACCCAGAAATAAGTCAATCCCCTCCCTGAGCCAATGTCTATGTGTGGGCTGCGTGTTGCATATGTATTTTCTGTGGCAGACTTGGATTCCTTTGAGCTTGGCACGTTCTGGTTAAGATGAACTCAGCATCCAAATGTTGACACGAAAGCTGACTACACCATATACCATGGCCCCATGCCACCTCCAGCTGGCCTGGAGCCGTGCTGGCATTGGCTTTGGTTCCCTGATTTAAGACAGCTATAGGAGAGGGAAGGGCAAAGAGTGCCTGAGGTGGGTTTACCTGGCATCCTACCTAGAGGAAATAGCCTGCGTTCTTCTGCAGAATAAGGAGAGAGGGATGAGTAGAGGGAAATAAAATAAATAAATCAAGCCAATGGTGTCATTAAAAAAGAGGATGTATCACGTTTACCGTGAGAGCAGGTCACCCAGACATCCAGACATGAACATTCCTGCAAAGCTCCAAATGCACACATGGAGCTGAATTTCTTTGGCTTCCCAGAATGGCTTAATTTTATGATTCCATGACTCATTAAAAAAAGCCAGGTCCCTAGACGTTTGCATCAAGGCTCAGTAAACATGAGCTACTGGTGGGGACACACAGGGACAAAGGAGCAAGTTAAGGATGGATGGAGGGATGGAGGGGAGAGCACTTGACTTCTTGTCCCCCCCCTTACCCTTCTAGTGGTTTTGTAAACATGTTTCTCTCTCTTACTTTCTTTCTTTTTCTTTTTATTTTTAAGATTGGAGTGGAGGGGTTAACAGAGGTCATGTTAGTTTAAAAAATTATGGTTAACCTTACAAGCTGGGTTGCCTTAGGTCACAGCGATACAATTCCCCTCCCTTCTCCTGTGCAGTGGTGGTTCACAGGCATTCCTACAACGTGGGGAACGATAGGCCTGCCAAGGCTATGAGCAATGCAGAACAGACTTACCTGTTTTTATGCACTGCTTAACTAATTATTTTAAAAAGAAACAGCCAAGTTGGAACAACTACCTTTTTCTTCGAGGAGGAACATTTTCCCCTTTTCCTTTTTCCCCCACATCCCCCTTCTTCCCTCCTCCCTCCCCTTGGTTTTTTTTTCCCCTCCGTTGCTTGACTTGGCATTTGAAGCAGGTTCTGGATATCTGACACCTCTTGAAAGTGTAGTTTGGCAAACAGGAATCGGGTTCGGCTCCAAAAGGGCCCTGCACAGGGCTCGCTGTGAAAACACCTGGGTGTCTCTTATGCCTCTAAGAACCAGTCCTGCTTCTGTAGGAATAACAGCCACTCTCTCCCTTCCCCCAGCCCCTGCTTCCCCTTCAAAAATTAAAAAAGAAATTGAAATGCTGGCACTGTTTTAGTAAAAAAACAGGTGGTTGGAAGGCTCTGCGGAAGGGGATGAAGGACGTCTCAATGCCAGCGTGCAAAGATCCTGTGCAGAAAGGGTTTTGATTGCAGCACATACATCTGCAATTCGTTTTCCCAAGCTCAGGACAAATTAAGAATCTTCCAGCAATTAGGGGAGAAAAGCTTCAAAGTGCAATCAGCAGTTCTTAAAAGAATTTGTGCTGGGCTTTTAGGGAGGCTAATCCTGCTGCCCACGCCGGGCTCCTCTCTGCAGTGTGCATTTTCCAAGGCCAAAATTTTGGCCTGCTTTTCAGTCACACCATATAAAATAACAAACACGCAGTCTAAGGAAAACAATTTTTAAGACACAGTGGAACCCACTTTAATGAAGAAAACTGTTAAATGCATAAAACCCCCATGTGCCAATGGATAAATGTGCTGGAAGTGTGAACTGTTAAACCAACAAAATTGTTAACACATCATACTGCTGGGCAAAAAAATAAAAATAAAAAATATAAAAAAGGGTGAAACGGTTTTCTAACATGCGACCCACTTTGCCTTTATTGTTCACATTCCTGCTGACATAAACTTTCCTGATTTGTCCCCTGGGCCCCGAAATATGGCAAAAGTGGGAGCACTAATTGTATTTGCCCCCTTTAAACTGCCCTCCCTGCTTTTTAGCTCTCAGTGGCCAAGAATAGCTTCATGGAATGGGGAGAGTTTGCCCTTTTTTGTTCAGGGTGATGAGTGAACAAGTTCACGTGGGTTTCATTTTTTTTCTTCGAACTGGTAAAAAACTTTAAACTATGCCTAAACATCTTTTTCCTGTATCCATGGGGAAAATCAGGACTAGTTCTGTGTTTGCTGTTTCTTAAAATTCTGAATTCTCTCTGTATTCCTGCTTTTCCTTGGGGTCGATGCTGAAATGAGGCTGTTCCTGTGGCCTTTCTGCTCCCTTCGAAGACGTGGAGCTCTCACTGAGTAAAAGTTTGATCTCGTGAGAGCCCTGAAGGCAACTGCTTTGATAAGCATCCAACCCTGTGGCCGTGCTGGCATGGGGGAACCTGGATCCCTGCCTCCCTCTGAAACATAAGGAACTAAAAATCAGTCCATTGAATTTATCTTCATCCGATGCCTAAATTACATGCTGTTCGCAGATTTCATTTCCAAATGAAATTTTCCATCAAAACGTGATTTCCACAAAAGGTGGGCTTTTGTCACAAGTTAAGATTTTCCCTGGAAGGAAAAGATTCTAAAAAGTGCACCAGCTTATTTACTGAGCACTGAAGGTTTTTATCAAAAGCTTTGCAAAAACTACAAGAATAGTCTGCAGAATGGAATAGGTCAGTGTGTCTTTTTTTAATATTTCCTTTAATGAGACAATAAAAAAAAAAAACAAACAACACCAAATTTGGACGAAAATTGGAAAGTCAACAAAAATACTTCTTATTATGGAAAATAAATTAAAAATAATTTCCATTTCTTAAAATGACTCTTGAAATCAGAGCATCTGATGCTGTTTGCCTGTCCCAGGGGCTTTTTAGGTGCTGGTCTATGCATTCAGGTATGAAAGTACATTTATGATGACTAAACTCCAACTGTGAATGGTGACAACGAGTAGTTTATTCCTGTGGTTCAGAATGTTCTCATTTCTCTTCACTTTTCCATGCCCCTTGCAAAATAACACGAGGTCATGCCTGGCTTGAGAATGGCTCCTCTTTCTCTTGGCATTTGCTGATTTTGCTTCTTAGACTAATGTTTGCAAAGAAATTCCGGTCCCCTGAGGGCCACTAAATATGTATTTCACTGCAGAGTCTCCACAGGACAGGTTTGCACCTCCAGTGTGCTTGGATCTCTTGCTCCTAAGGAGGCTCAGTTGCCATGTCACGTACTTGAGACCACTTTACACACCCGATGAACTTAAAACAGAATGAAGTTTTGTTGTACTTAAGCAAAAGAGTTAAGTTCTTCGCCACAAAAAAGGAAGCAAAACTGCAACACAATAATATAATTCCTAAAATCCAACAATGATCTTTTCACTGTTATGTGTTTGGGGAGTCCCTGGGGTCCTTTCTCAGCAGCTCTGAGGTCAGTCCAGCTGCTCCTCACCTGGAAGGTGCAGTTTTCTGAAGTGCACTTAGATCTGCTTCTTTTATCCCAGTTGCAGCTGAAGACCATCGGGGTGTCACCAACAACACATAGGCTGCTGTCTTCCTCTCCATTCTGTCATTGCCAAGGTGCATTTTCAAAATTCTTCTGCTAATTAATTTCTGTGACAGCACTTTTGGCCTCTCATGATGTTTATGAGAATGCAGATGAAGTGTTGTTTCACAGTCATTGTATCCTGACTTTGAAATGAGTCCTTTGAGATGTGTGGGTGCTTATGGGGGCTCTCTTTATGCCAAGAAACCATGAGATAATCCTGCTCCCTCTGCCCTGTTTGGCTGTGATGTCTCTCATCTAACTTCAGTAACCAGGAAGTCAAGTCTAGTCTAGTTAATAAACCAAAGAGTCAAGTGTCCAGTCTAGTTACTTGGTCCAGCCCCTCTCTGTCAGAGGAGAAAGATGAGGGACGGCTTATCCCGATTTTGAAGGATGAATCCTCCTTTTGCCATTGACTTATGGCCTTCTATAAGGCTCCCACACAACATCTGGTTTCCTACCATTGGAAATGTTATCTTTTTATTATTGCCCAATCTGTGGTTTACTGATGCATTTCCATAGAGACCACCCACGACTGCTGGGCACAGTGTTAGGGTGAGGAGAGCTTCAGTTCTTTGCTTTTACCATTTATAATGTCTTGGGCTGCCATGGGGGGGGCTTCAAAGCAGTAGCTGTGGGATCCACAGAGGTCAGCTTGCTACTGCATGAGTTAAAATCCTCAAAATGGGGGTAATTGTAGAAATTCAGGGCTGGAAAGAGCATTGAAAAATTCTGCTGCTGTGTGGCAGGGTCAGGAAATCTGGTTTATTCCTGACAGATGTCTGTATAATCTGTCCTTAAAACCCTCCAAAGCCTTCCATAGTAAATCACTTCGAGATCTAAAGGTGAAAAATGCTATGTAAGACCTGAATATTGTTATTATTATTAACAGTGTTGTTGTTCAGAGGACAGCTTAGCAGCACGGTCCCAGCTGGCACTTTAAAACAGAGCCCAGAAGGAACGAGTTAGAGTGAGTTGCACCAGTCCTGGTGGAAGTGCTGAGCCAGCATCACTGGTGCTCCTGCCTGCTGCTGGATTAGCCTGAAATTAAACTCCACAGCGTTTCCCTGTGTTCACACAGCGGCCAAGTACTGCCAAAGGTTGTCCTGTTACAGGGTTGGATTGCTCTAAAGCCACCAGTGCCATTCTTGAACGATGCCCGTTGTGAAGAGAACTGGATGTTGCTTACTCAGTCCCTTTTGTATCATGTGCATCATGCACAGAGTGTCAGGTGCTTCTCCCTCCAGAAACGTGGTTCATGATGCTCGGTTGAACTGGCTGTGTAAGCAGGAAGATGCTAATTAAGTAGATACACTGATCCTGCACTCGCATCATTGTTGGCCCCAACAAACTGTCCTGAAATGTAATTGCCCCTCAGCTCCCAACCAAACTGATCCTCTTTTTGTTTAGTTTTCAGCATGTTCCAGAAAATCTTATAACATTCAAGTATAAGTCTATCATGAAAAGTGTCTCAGACAGGGGATGAGCTATTGGCCCCTTCACCTATGAGATTCCCCCTTTAATCTCATGGTTTCCCTTTTCCCCCATTACTCCTGGTGCCACCCCAACCATACCCAGCTCTGTTTAGACAATGAATAAAGCCATTCTCTTACACTGAGAGTGGCCAGCACTTGGACCAAGTGTAAGGGTTTTGAGTAGAAGATGTTAATATAATCTTGGAGAAGTTTCCTTTCTAGCCAGTAAATCTAACACTGCCCACACAGGTGCAGTCCCTGGCATCTGTGGGTGGTACCTAACACCTCCTGAAGTTTTCACAAGCCAGAGACTGTTCCTGGTCCATAGTTTGGACCAAATGACCCTCCTGTGCTCAGCTCCCATATCTGCTATGGGGCTGTGCACTATCAGGAAGTTGCCTGGCTTTCAGTATTCTTGCACAAATTGTACAGTAACTGGTTTAGAAAATACCCATGTATATAAAAAGTCATACACGTGACAGAATCCTCTAAAACAATGACCAAGTGTCTTTTGCCTTTACATTTCTGCAGGTGAAATCACAGTTTTATGAGAGCTGGCATAACTACTCCCCAGGCATCCAGTCCGTGTTCTCCTTTCTTTAGCTGGAAAGTGTTGTGCCTCAGTTACCAGCCTTCGAGGAGGAAAAAATTTGGAGCTTAATTCCTCCCTGGCTTAAACCTTTGTATTTTTTTGGCTGTAGATTTCTGTTCCAAGAACTTGGATTTACATAAAGACGTATCTATTTGCACATAATTTGCAAGAGTTCCTTTTAGCCTATAATTGTGCTAAATACGGTTGTGGAGGCCACAGCATACCTAAAGTATTGCCGAATGGATTTTTAAGAGCAATTTTTTTCAAAAGTGTGCTAAAATAGAAAGATGGGGGGGTAGGCAGTGTGGGGAGAGAAGAGAGAGAGACGAAAGATGGCCTTGTGGTTAAAATCCTGGCCTGCAATTCAAGAAATCTGGGTTCAATTTCCAGCCCTGCCACTTACTTCCTGCGTGACCTTGGGCAAGTTGGATAATCTCAGTGTGCCTCAGTTCATGGGCATGGTAATAATATTGCCTTTGTCTCTTGTGCTGCCTAGAGCATGAACATCCCCCGTGTTTGTTTGTACAGTGCTTACACTGGGACCTGGTCTTGGCACAGCCTTCTTGCTCTACTGTAATGGTAATGATCATAGTAATAATGTTTTCCCTGAAGACTATGTGTTGAAAGAATGAAGTGGGTGGCAAAAGGGGTTTTTCTTTAGGGTCTTCAGTAGGTGCAATTGAAAGGAAGGAGCTTCATTTCTTCTGCCTCGAGTCCCCATTGGTGACACTGTCATGCACAGATCTGAACATGGGAACCCAGCAGAGGTTGTTAGATAATAATCTTATCTTTTAACACCTCATTGAAGGGTGCAAGACATTGTAAGAGACAAGTTTAGTTTGCAAAACCCTACAAAATAATGTGGAACTACAGAATAATACAGAGCTGTGTGCTCCTAGGCCAGCTGTGACTTCAGTCCTATCTTGTTGAGTGTGACTATTCTCTCTCCATCCAAATAGGTCTCATTGAGTTCAGAATAAAACAGGCCAAGTGTTTTACTTCACAAGGTAAACTGGTTGAAAACATCAGGGCCTAACTACGGCTGTTAGCTTGGAGTACCTTGTCCAGATGTGACTGGTTAAACTCTGTGGTGCCAAATTATGAGATTAGTGTTGTGGATTTAGATCACTGACTGATTAGTCTAAGAATAACTTCAGTTTCTGAGCTCCGTCTTGGTTACCTGAGTTTTTGGAATAAGTGTCAGGGATCTGGAAATAACCTTAAAATAACAAATAGAAAGCTCACTTAAAGAAAACATGTGCTGTGTGTCCTGACAATCTGTCATCTGTCTAGCCTGTGTCGTTAGGAAAATCACTTTTCTTGTGAAGGAGAGGAAGGAGACCAGTCAAAATCCTTGTGTAAAGAAAAGGAGCTGAAGGAAATTGAGTAGCTCCTGTGAGCTACTGTGGGCACGCACTCCTAAAAAAATGAGGCCAAATGTGAAAAAGGATCAGTGCCTCTGGGTGCTTAACTTGGGACAGCTTGGAGAAGACCTGATTTTCAGAGATAGGATGTTCAGCACCATGTGAAAAGCAGGGCAAGGTGGACAACTAAAATGACAGTGTTTCTGACATTAAGGCCTGATGGGAGGCTTTTAGCAAAATGCCTTTTAATTGACAACACAGTTATGTTGGCAATTATTTAGCTTCTCTTTTCCATCCTGTCGCTATGGTTGGATAAAAGCTGGCTTTGATCTGCTGGATGTCTTTCTGGAGTCTGGCTATAGGGTACCCATCTCTCAAGGAGGCCTGGGGAAGATGAACAGCTTGACCTGGGCACCAGCTTTAAGAAATTATTGCAGCAGGGACTTGTATAGTGATCTAGAGAAAGCGGTGAAAGGTTTTAGGCAGCTCTTTCCCTTCAGACATGGAGCCTCTTTGCAGCCCAACTGTCCCTGTGGCCTTACTGTTCATAAGACCTTTCTAAGCATTTTTCAGCATTTCATTCACAACATTTCCTTTCCCTCCAAAATATCCTCCCAAGATTTTTCAGACATTCAGGAAAAGTATTTTTGCCTCACTGAAAAGCTTTGTAAGTGCTTTTTGGTTATATAAATAACTTGGAACAAGTTGTCAATGCAGGTATATCCTACTTCCCTTCATTTAGAAGGGAAACCCCGGTATTTTTGGTTAAAAACACAAATTTCAACCCAAAGTTTCTGCTAGTAAAATTTTCCAATATTTTGAAGAGCAGCAATAAGGAATAATTTTAAAAGCTTTCAACCTTTCAGTGGTACAGAAAAATTTCATATCCACAACTCTTCTAGACTGTACAGATATAAATAAAAAATAGTTTATACCAAAACAGTTTTACATTGGACTATTACTTCGAGTGTATACCTCTCCATGTTGCTTTGTGAAAAAAGAAGGTACTTGTTTATATGAAATAAAAAGGAGAAGACTGGTAGTGCACTGAAGGTTCTTTTTTCCCCTTTAGTCTCATTTTCTCCTAACAGTCTTGAGGGAAGATACAAGGTAAAAAGTAACCCCCAAAACTTTCCCGAAAGCTGTGTTTTTAGGTTTCCAGTGTCTTGTTAAATCTCAAAATTAAGAATTAAATCCTTGGCTACTCTGTCACTGTTCTTTCAAGGAAATTACTTTTAGGATTATTCAAGTGTGTAATTTTTACTAATTTCCATGTCCAAACCTTTAGGATTATACACATATGCAATTTTAACTAATTTCCATGTCCAAATTTTTTGCAAACTCATTAAACTTTAGTTCATTCAGAGGTATGGAAAAAATATCATGCTCAGGAATTCTTCTTAATAACATTAACTTCGTAACTCATGCAGTTTGGGGACTTAGAAAGTTTCTTCACCTGAGGTTTTTGTTTGTTATTCCAAATTTACTGCCAGAAACTTGACACTTACTCTAGAAACGTTTGTCCAAGATGGGTTCCAGAGATTAAAGACTGGGTTTACTTGAGCAGTGTGAATTTAAGACTATGAACTACTTTCTCTGTTCAAATACTTATTTGCAAGTTCAATTTATGCCCATGGATTTGATTTCCAGAAGAAGTAATTAAGAAATGAAATGATTCATTAAGTAATACAGAAAGAAGTGCGGTAGAGAGGTTGAAAAACTATAATCTTCCTTTCTGTGCTAAGAGACACAAGTTTAATCTACATTACAGTCTTGACAACAACTCTGAAACTGTATCACACTGTTATAAAAATGTAGGGGATTCCAGATCAATACTTTGATCCAGTGATTACTGATAATTGTGGTTTTTAATCAGGGAGAGGGGAAAGGTAGGAGTAGTGTTGGGATATGGGCACCATAGTAAGCCATTTCGCAGTGGAAATTTTCTTATTTAACATTAGGTGGTTCCAAAGTAGACATTTGAAGCTGAGCTAGTAATGTCCTTGGAAAGTCAATAGCAATGGAAGTATATTTTTAAGACATGATTCCTCCAACCTGTTCAACTCCCACTTTGAGATGGGAGTCATGTGTTAAAGTCATGTCCTTTGGTCAAATAGGGCTGGGGTCACCGAGGTGGTTGAAAAATTTCCAGATGAATTTTCCTTTAAGAAAATGTCAAATTTCTGTTATAAATGTTGACATGATCCTTAATATATAGAACATGAAGGAATAGAAAATAAAAATACAATGGAGAGATGCATAATATATAGATATATGTAGGTACAGATATTTATAAGTGAGATTATGTGTACCTGTTCATACATAGATGTGCTGAAATGACAATAAAAGATTTATAGAATGACAGAAGCTCAATGCTTTGGTTGATCTGATGTAACCAGAGAGAAGAAGGGAAAACGGCAGTGCAGAGAAGGGATTTGCTCCATGTAGAAATCCTAACATTTGATCTTATTTGTAAGGAGATGCCCAGGCTCTGTTAGCAGAGACAACCTGGTTCCTGTGTCTGCCTAAATGCCAATTCTGCCTCCAGCTTGCTGTATGATTTGATTTTGGAAGTAGCAGTTTTAAAAATTGAACTACTTTCTGTACGTTTTCTGGGCTGCCAGTTTTCAATCACCTTCAAGAATTAATCACCCCAAGCAAACAGTCATTTTGCTCATCCCCTTATTTTGGTTTCACTTCACCTACAGATACCAACCTTGGCCAATAATGGTCCTTTGTGTCCTCAGCCTTTTCTACTCACTTTGGTTGGAGCTACGTGGTCAATTATCACCATTGCTATTAAAAAAAAATAATAACTCTCCCAGAGCAAGACTGTTTCTCCAGCTTGCTTTCAAACAGCAGCTCAAAATCCTCTCCAGCCCTGAAGTAAGAAAGAGTTATGTCTGGAATATTTCACTCCAGCTTTGAGAGAACAACTCTGTGTATTCCTCAGTGTGTGAGCACTGGATGAATGGCAACAGCAGTTCAAACTGTTTATTCCTTTCTTAGCAATAATGTTTAGGTTCATGAAAGCCTTCCAAGATATATAGAATTCCTCATGCTGAGTAAGGGCTCCTTCACTTATTGCTGCTGCTGCACACTATGGACCATTCTTATTATACCTCCCTCCCCATTCATACCACTATAGTTAGGGGACTCTCAATGTTGTCATTATAAGCCCCTTATTTTTCAGGGTGTATAATTCAGCTGTAAAAAATTTGCCCTGGGCTGAAACTTGGCACATGAAGGCCAGAGAGAGGATTTTTGTGTTGATTATTTTTTTAAAGCAAGTTTTTAAAATAAAATAAAATAAAATAAAATCTGTTCACCCATATTATGTTGTAAAAAGTGCAGGAAAAAATAGAAGTTAGTGGTTTCAGATGCTTTTTTTCAGGCCTCTCCTGTGTAACTCAAAGCCAGCTTTGTTTTTTAAACTGAAATTTTCCAGGCTATTAGTCCATAATGTGAACTTGTGCCTTTCAGGTTTCTCTTTAAACACAGGCACACACGAAAAGAAGAGCTGAGTTATTTCAATTAGGAATGGGGGCTGCTGTAATTTATTTTATGTGCACTTTTTTCACGAGGATTTTTTTTTTCTTATTTTCCCCCTTCTGGAAGGCACATGGGTGCACAGCACCTGAATAAGCGTTAGGGTGAGCCCCTCTGACCCTGCCTGCTGGTGTCTGGGTCTCTTTGCTGTGGGTTTGATGGATCTCCAGAGAGCACTGAATTGGACGCTGCTCCACTCAACCCACTGTCTTCCCAGCACAGAATAAATGTTAAGGTGGGACTGAGCTTCCCAATGGGTGGTTTCCTCAAGGATCAAGCAGGTCTGAAATTTAATCTGAAGGAGCTGCTGCATTTCAGATTCAACCTTCAGGTCTCTTGGAACCCAGTCCATTGTCTTGGCCACAGATTCTGCTCCTGAGGTGGGCTGGATGATATCTGATGCAAATTTGGTTTGGCAAAGCCATGAAGGTGAAGGTTTCGAGCCTGTTGACTTTTGAGGAAACTGTGGCCTGGAGTTCAGATCCTGTGCTAAATCACAAGTTAAAATGAATTGGGTGGATGGTGCCTACTGCCTAGTTTGTTAATGGCTACAAACCCCAGCATGATGGCAGACACCTGCCCCCCATGGCTGGGGCTGGATGAGCAATGGAGAAGGGCTATGCTGAGACAGAGTTGCCTGCAAGCAATCCATGTCTGTACAAGGGCAATTCATCAAGTATTCTTAAATGTTCAGTTTCCCTGGTAGCTTTTTTTGTTATTTCTCAAGGAAAAAAGGGTCCCTAAGATACAGAAGAATTGGTTAGAACTGGTCTTCTGTTTCATTAAAAGCAAAAAAAACCAGTTCTGGCTTTCTTTAATTTTTTAAAAATACATGGCTTTCTTGGAGAAGAATGTAGACTGGTTTCTTAATTTTAATTTTTGTTCTATTTTTATGGTAAAATTCTATTTTGATGGCAAGCTCTAGGCTTTTTAATCTTTATAATAATTATTATTAGAGGAAGTCTTTCTTAGAAGATCTGTATGAGGAAAAAAAAACAAAATAAAGTAACATGGACCCCATACTCAAAGTTAGAGGTTTGAAATGATACAGCACTACCTCTTCAAGTGACTCCACCATATTTTCCTCCCGGTGACAATGTGTCTGTTGGTGGGTGGATGAGGGGATGCTTACCAAGGTGAGCAACTTGAGGTACGGTAGGGAGCACGGCAGAATAGCAGACTCCAACTGGGCAAGACCCTCCTAATCCTGGCCACAAAGGTATTTGTGCCCTTACTCTGCACATCTGTACCTCACCACAACATCCTTTCAGGTATTGAAATTGCCCTCTTTCTCTCCAGTGAGGGCAATTCTCTCTACTATTAAAAGCTCTGAGATCAGGATGCAAGCTCAACCATCCTTTCTTTTCTTTTTTTTTTTTCCCACAGCTGGAGAAACTCGGGTGACTTACCAGAGGCAGAAAGTAGGAAATGGAAGGGACTGATAGATATTATATCTTTTATTTGCATGTGCATGTGTGTGTGTGTAGAAGGGAGGGAGAAGAATTGGTCACAGTTGCCTTCCAACATGTTGTGATCCCCCAGCCAGGCCCTCATGGCTCCCATCAAAGCCCACAGTTCCTTATGTTACCACAGATTTTGGGTTTCCAAGCCAGACATGACTGTGAAATTCCACAGGGTGGAAAGTGGTTATCCTTAACCCTCCTCTCACCTGGTGGCATGGTCTGCATATGGGGTTTTCAGTTCATGCTGGGTGGCCATAGAAGGAGAAGCCTGGACACAAGAACTCCGTGATTTTTCAGGGTGGAATTTTGTCATTCCTACAGTAAAAAAAATTGCTTTTTTTTTTTTTTTTTTTTTTAGTCAATTAATGCTGGCTCCAGGCAGGGTATGGAGGGGTTTTTTTGTGTGTTTTGGTTTTGGGTTGGGTTTTTTTTAGGGGTGGGAGGGGGCTGGTGGTGGTTGTTTTTTTTTTTTTCCTGGTTGATTCCATGCTCCTACTGGGGGCTTGTAGGCAGGGAATACCACACACAGAGGCAGGGGCTCCTCCTCACACCCCATGTTGCAGCCACCATTCCTGCAGACAAGGAAGCCGAAATGAAGCTGCCTAGAAAGCCTGTCATCACGGCTCTCTAACCAGCTGGAAGCCGTCCTGCCGAGCAAGGGGAAGAGCCACCCCTTGAGGAGTGTGAGCCCAGCCCCAGCCTCAGCCCCAGCTCCAGCCCGTCCTTGTGGGCAAAGTAAAGTCCACAGGGAGGACCTGGAGGCTGTTTTTGGTGTGTGACGGCACTCAGAACCCAAGCCATAACAGCAGCACTTTGAAAACAGAAAAGAAACCAAAGTGTCTAATATTGGGTCAAGCCAACGTCTATAAATCAACGTCTGTGAATTTATAAACTGTTCGTAAATTTAAGTGCTTTTTGGAGAGCTGTTTGTTATTATGTCAGGGCTGGGAAGGGGGGTGAGGGAAAGTACTTATATTCGCTCACTGTCTCCCGCTCCCGACTTGCTTCTACATTGTTCGAGCAGGGAGAAGGAGCAGGAGTTGTCTGGGCACAGGGAGGAGTTCGGGGGATGCTGCTGTTGTGCCCCAGAAGCATTTGGTGCAAGATGAGCAGAAAGGATGAACCAGATTGAAACCACATTTGTGCCCTTCAAATCCCCCATCTATTCTTTGGCTGTTTTAACCCTCCACCAGCTCACACAGCTTTAAATGAGCCAGAGAGACTTGCAGCAGGAGGGCCTCAGCCATTACTGCCCCTTCCCCTGTGGTGCCTCCAGGAGGGAACAGAGTTACAAAATCGTCTCAGCAGCTCTGCAGCCCTTCTTCCCCCATGCTCTGAGATATGGTGACAATCTTCAGTGACTTTCTGTGCAGAGCAGTGGAGTCATAGGGAATGAGATGTCACTGCTGTTGATGGGAGTTGGTAATCAGCTTTGAGGGGGGAAAAAAGGAAAAAAAAAAAAAAGGAAAAAGAAAATGCCTCTGCAATCTTGCTCCAACCCAGGTTGAAGCTTTTTCTGAAGTTCTGCTATATTTGGATAACTTTTCCTCCCACCTCTATTCATTTTTGTTCCTTTCACCACCCGCTGTTTCCACAACCAGAATAGGGCACAAAAGTGTCCTGAAAGGAGTTGTCCCAGCCTGATGGGAAGCAGGAAGTATTGGAAGGCCTAAGAGGGTGTGAATAGTTTTGGAAGGTGCGTTCACAAAATAAGACATTGTTCTGGTACGGTGCTGCTCAGTCAAGTATCTCAACACTTTGCACACATGAGTGAGTTAAGTCTTATAAAACACCTGTAGGGAAACGGTATCCTCCATTTTACAGGTGATGAAATGGAAGTACTGAGGGAGCTGTGGCCAGATTTTAAACCTGAATGCCTCCAGTTAAGCTTCTAAATCCAAAACAAGGCATTGAAACATGCGTTCACGATCTATCAAATCATGCTGATATGAAAGGAATGGCTGTGTGTGTAGCCAAACCCAGGCTCCCTGTTGAGCAACCTATTTTTATAAATATAATATAATATATTATAATAAAATACATAATATATATAAAGTATTATTATAAAATATGTACTCTGGGATGACCCTGCTTGAGCAGGGATGTTGGACCAGATGACCCACTGTGCTTCCTTCCAACCTGACCCATCCTGTGATTCTGTGATTATACAACCTATATTACTGATATATTGATGGGCTGACACCAATGGTATGAAGTTCAACAGGGTCAAGTGCCTGGTCCTACACTTTGGCCACGACAACCTTAGGCAGTGCTCCAGGCTGGGGGAAGAGTGGCTGGAAAGCTGCCCAGCAGGAAATGACTTTGGGGTGCTGGTCAGTAGTGGCTGAAGGCGAGCCAGCATGTGCCCAGGTGGACAAGAAGGCCAATGGCACCTGGCTTGTGTCAAGAACAATGTGGCCATCAGGACCAGGGAAGTGACTGTCCTCCTGTACTGGGCACTGTCAAGGTCACACCTCAAGTGCTGTGTCCAGTTTAGGACCCCTCACGACAAAAAAGACATTGAGGTGCTGGAACATTTCCAGAGGAGTGCAACAGAGCTGGGGAAGGTTCTAGAGAGTCAGCCCCTGGAGAGTCAGAGGAGAGGTTGAGGGAGCTGGGGTTATTTAGGCCTTGAGAAAAGGGGGCTCAGGGGGCACCTTCTCGCTCTCTACAACTCCCTGACAGGAGGGTCTAGCCATGTGGGGGTTGGTCTCTTCTCCCAGAAAACCAGTGACAGGAGGTTCAAGCTGGACATCGGGAGGTATTTCTTTACAGAAAAGGTTGCTAAACATTGGAAGGGGCTACCCAGGGAGGTAGTGGAGTCACCATCCCTGGAAGCATTGAAGAAATAACTGGACATGTCACTTAGGGCTATGGTCTAGTTGACAAGGTGGTGATCAGTCAGAGGTTGGACTTGATGATCTCAGATATTTTCCAATCTAAATGATTCTGTGATTCTGTGATTATACCAATATTTTTGTACTGATCAGTAGAGACAAACACAACAGCTGAATTCTAGCATACAGGTGTGTGTCTGAATGTTTTCTAAAACATGTGAGCCTCTGTAGTGAAATAAAAGTCCCCTTGGAAGCTCACCTTGCTTCTGAACTGCCTAGAAATACCTGGGAAGAACTATTTTCCTGGAACCCGAAAGCTCAAGGATAGGCAAAGTAGTTTCATCAGTGTAGTTTCTAAAGACGGAGGGAAGTTAATCAAAACATTTTTAGAGCTCTAAAAGATGGGTTTGGCATCAGTTAAGTAGCCCTGGGCAAAGATTTGTGGTTAGTTATCTACTTCACTTGAACATTACTTGAGTTGAAGCTCCTCATTTCTGTGTTTCATGTCCTGAGTTGACCTCCATGACTTCTGAGGTACTCCAGAGCATAATAACTTTTCCTGCTCATGCATGTTACAGGAATAACCTGTCATGGCCTGTTTGCCAGTATTTACAATGTTTCTTTATGTTATAATTATTGTGTGATCTGTTGAATTTGATTCTTTAATTTCTGCAGTGCATGTTGTCAGCCTCTCTTGGAAAATTAGCTCTCTCTGTGTGAAGGGACTAATCCATTCCAAGGCTTTAAACATTTTACTATTGTCATATTTATGGTGACTCTCTAAGCTCTTTTGTGAGGCTGCCAGGCAAGTCTGTATTCAATGAATTTCAAATGTGTGGGTTGGGCGCCCTATCCAAACATGCTGCTTTCAGGCTCAGGTAGAGGCTCTGGTACCTTCCTCTCTGGTACACAACGTTTATGGTTTTGGTTTCAAGGTTTTAAATCAAGTCTTTTCCCCATAGGAAGCATCACAAGGACCAGCTCTGATCATTTTGGACCAAAACCAATTGAGGGCTTGAAGTGCCCTCAAAAGAGCCTATGCTTACTTCTGAAGAGTTTTGTGAGGGTCCAGAGACAGCACAATCGTAGGGAAGAGGTATTTCATGAAATATAATCCTTGCCTACTTTCATCTTCCTGTAATACTCTCACTGCTGAGTTAGTGAACCACTGTATATATAATCATAGATTTCTAGAATAATTAAGGTTGGAAAAGACCTCCAAGATCATCGAGTCCAACCATTAACCCAGCACTGCCAATATATACCAATTATATAGTAAATGTATCAACACTTGTAACCCTGCCCTGCATCTCTTCTTCCTTCACCATGGGCTTCAAACACAGAATCCAGATGCAAGCTATTTTTTCTCCCAGGGAAAGGATCTGACTTTTTGGCAAGCTGTGCAAGCTGTTGTGTGGGTGGTTTGAAATTCCCATCCCTGTCACAGGATGCAGGGCATCCTTGAGCAGTGCCATTCATTCTATCATTGCAGTCCTAGGTTATCCAGTGGCTTTTCTTTGGGAAACAGCAAGGGTTACTCACAAAGGAATAGTCTCTTTGGCTTTCAGAAGCAGTTAAAGAGGAGATGACCCTGACTGTAGAGATTGTTGTGTAGAGTCTGTCTTTGTAAAGCTGTGATAGGGAAGACAGCAGGTAAGGAATCCACACACTCAGAGATCTGTGATGAAATGATATTGATGGGGACTTACCCAGTGTTGGGGACCCACCCAGTGTTGGGGACCTACCCAGTGTTGGAGACCCATCCAGTGTTGGGGACCCACCCAGTGTTCTGGCTTGCTGGTAATAAATGATGAGATGAATGGGTACGTTTGCTCAGCTTGGAGCACACCGCTTGCAGACCTGGGCAGCTGGGGCTTCTCTCCTGGAGTTGGGTCTTCTCTTAACCAGGAAGATGCAGAACACTCTTCCGATTTAAATTAGAGAAAAGGGGAAAATTCTGGCGTGGTTGTCTGACTCATGGTGCTCTGGAGTCACCGGGGACACCTCTCCATCTGTTTCAAGATGCAGAAGCAAACCACTGCTTGCACATCATCTAAAGGAAGGCAGGCTGGTGCAGAGGAAAGGCAGAGCTGCAGCCTTGACGGCTGGAATTAGACCTTCCTGATAGACTCAGAATAGACT
The DNA here is from genome assembly GCF_003945595.2 of Pipra filicauda. Classification (NCBI taxonomy): domain Eukaryota; kingdom Metazoa; phylum Chordata; class Aves; order Passeriformes; family Pipridae; genus Pipra; species Pipra filicauda. The sequence goes on from NW_024104833.1 coordinate 20,688, forward strand.
TTGCTGCTGACTTAACTAGTAACACATGACAGAGCATGAATTTTCATGGAAGAGACGCTCAGAAAGTGAGTAGGAAGTGGCTCAAAGTGAAGTCAGGGAGACAGCTATTTGCAGGGATTTCCTCTTGACAGCATTGTCTAGTGAATCCAGCCAAGGGACTTCACATGAGCGAAAAAAAGCACCAAAGTCCTGGCTCCAAAGTGCAGTTCTGTGCAGTCCCATTTGCTAGGCACGCTTGGTCCCAGCTTCTGCTGGAATAAAAGGTGAGTCAAAGGAAAATGGTGTCCAGAAGTTCAGAGCAACCCAGACAGCCCTAACCACATGACAGGCCCAGAGGGAAGTTTTAAACCACCCACACAACAGCTTGCACAGCTTGCCAAAAAGTTAGATCCTTCGGCTGGGGGAAAAATAGCTTGCATCTGGATTCTGTGTTTGAAGCCCATGGTAGAGGAAGAAGAGAATGAGGAGGAGGAGTGGGAAATGTGTTCTGCACAGACCAGATTGCAGTTTGATTTGAAGCATAAAAGGAAGGAGTTTATTATTCTGATAGTAATAAGTCATTTCTCCCTATAAGAGTAAAACAACCTTCTACGAGTGGCAGCTCAGCCAAGAACAGAATTAGGGCCATTCCTACCATGGTTTCAGCCCAGCCTGCCTTTGTTTATTTTAAAAATAAAACACAGCTCTGTGTTTATTTGAATGGGTAGAGAATAGAAGGAGAAGTTCATCAGCTCCTAATCATGCGGGCTAAAGTAAATCCTTGGCAGCTGAACCCACCATAAAGAGGCTGGATGTAAAACTAGCAAGTGTGCTCATGTTAATGGTCAGGTAACTGTGTTTTGGAAAGTCAAAGCTGACCAAATAATCAGGTCTTGAATTTTGGACCAGAGGATCAAAGTGGTGCTTATGTTTGTGGCACTAGCGTAGCACATGATCCTGAGTAAATCATGACTCTCAATTTTGTTCTCCTCTGCATGGTGACACTGAGAGACAGTGATGCTTGTCTTGGAAATTCTTGAGAACAAGGTATCCACATTACTGACTCTAGCTGTACTTTGGCTACATGGGCTATATATGGACTAGAAAATTGAATCGTATCAAGTCTTGGCCTAAACACTATAACTAGGTTGACTGTGCCATTGATTTGTTGGAATTGTCTCCGGCAAACTTTGGGCCCAGGAGAGAAGTACTGTCAGCAATTTCCAGACATTGTCTGGGAGTTAGCCCAGACCAAGCACTGCTCTCTCCATAGGCATTTTGGGTAGTGTCACCGTATTTGTTCAGACTGGAGAAGAGAAGGTTCCAGGGAAACCATGTTTTGTGGACTTTCAGTTCTTAAAGGAAGCTTACGAAAAAGAGTGAGAAAGATTTTTCACATGAGATGGTAGTGATAGGACCAGGGGGAATGAATTTAGACTAAAAGAGAGAGACACAGATTAGATGTTAGGAAGAAATTCTTGGGTGTGAGGGTGGTGAGGCCCTGGCACAGGTTGCCCAGAGAAGCTGTGGCTGCCCCATCCCTGGAAGTGTTCGAGGCCAGGCTGGATGAGGCTTGGAGCAACCTGGGACAGTGGAAGGTGTCCCTGCCCATGGAAAGGCGTTGACACGAGATGATTTTAAGATCCCTTCCAACTCAAATCATTTTAGGACTCTGTGGTTCTGTGACTTAGGAGTTGCAACTTGGAGACAAATATGGCCACACTGTCCCACTTGGTCTCAAATGATGGGTTTAGTTATTAGAACTGATGTCAAAATGTGCATAAACTGGTTAGAAAGAGGCAACTGTGGGTCATTATCTGGTGGGTTGAGCCGTGGGATGACTGGCTTTGGGGCTGCTGGGTCTGGAGGACAGGAAGGGATGGTTTGGGCCTGTGCTGGCATAGGGAGCTGCAGCAGGAACTTTGTACTGAAAATTGCCCTATGCTGCTGCATTTTGTGCATTGTTAATGAGGCAGGTGGGCTGGCACACTTGTAGGCTTGGTGGCATAGCCAGAGCCTGTGGGCATGGAAGGCAAATGTAATTTTTCACCCTTTTCTTGGTACCTGTTCCATGCTTACATAAGACAAAACAGAGCTGGGGCTGTGGGCACCAGATGACAGTGCTGTGGGAGGAAGATGCGTGGTGGAACAGAGGATGAGGGTTCTGCTTGTGGCTTTGTCATCAGCTCCCTCTGACCTCAGGCAAATTACTTAACCTCATTGCTTCCATTTCCCTTGCTGCCACATGGGGATAATAATACCATCACAGGACGGTTGTGAGCATTAATTAGCATATGTAGAGCACTTTGAAGATGAAAAGATTTTAATGACTGCTGGGGATTATTAAAGCTGTTCACGTTCAGTAAGTGTTATTAAAAAGAAACCAAATCTGAATGCTCTGCACTGAACCTCATCAGTTCCTGGGGCTTGAATGCTGGTGGAAGGACTTGTACACCACACGATGTAATTCCTCAGTAAATTGCCCACGGGCTGAATTTATCGCTGGAAACCACAACCCTGAGAGCCAGCCAGAGGAACCGAGTGTTGTCTGCTGTGACTCACTCCACCTTCCCAAAGGGGGGAAAAGGCAGTGGCATGGCTGTAATTGGGTTCACTTTTGATCTGAGTGATACATGCTTTCCAACACTCCTGAGCTCATTGAGGAGATTGGGGATTATCTGTGGGTTATTTGAAGTAGAAGCATCTGCTACTCTCGGAGACAACCAAGATGCACTGGGATGCCGCCTGAGTGAGGTGCAGGAACTGTTTTGGGATTGCACAGATGAGGATGGTGTACTGTGGGCAAGTTTCTTGGAGTGGTCTAGCATGAGCAAAAGCCTGTAGAGAGGCCAAGAAAAAAAAAACAGGCAGAGGGATTTCATATAAATATGTGGTGAAATACTGAAACACAGACAAACATATGTTAATCGAATGGGCAAGAAGAAAAAAAAAATCATTTCAATCTTCCTACGCTTGCCTTTACAGATGAAATGGAATATCTGAAAGGCCGTCTTTTGCTTTTGATCTCTCTCTTTTACTTGGAAATGCTGCTGTGCATGAGGAGTGATGCTTGTGCTGTAAGGCCTGGTGCTGGGGGACGTGTAAGTCTGAGTGCTGTGGATTTGCAGTGTGACTACAATGCATAACTCAGCTCTGCCTCAGTTTCCTCCTCTGCCTGGTGAATCTACAGCACATGTCAGCCTTGCACTGCCTTTGACTTTCTAGTGTGTCCAAGTGCTTCCACAGAGCTTGTGGGTGATGCCAAGAATAGCTTCTCTCTTCTGTGTGTTCAATTACTAAGGACAAGATGTTAAGATCCCACAGTGATTCAAGGTAACACCAGGTTTTAATTCCACTAAGACTTTAGCCAACAGCTTTACATGCAGGTTATCAGTGAGAACAATTTGCTGACAATTTGGCTGATTGTTTGGTATGGGTTTTCTTAATTTGAGGTGCAATTGAGGTAATATTATTTTTACTACTATTATTATTATAATTATCTTGGTTATCATTGATATTATTATTACTAACTTTGATTTTAATATTACTGTGGTTATAAGAACACTTTACTTAATCCCCTAACTAAAAAAATAATTTCTTTTATCACAAAAGAGAGACATGGCAGTGCTTGCACATGGACTTTACAGATCTATTTCATGAAATCCGTTCATTTTACCCAGTTGCATTAATTTCCCTCTACAGATAACAGTAATAAATAATTCTAATAATTGCAATGTTTTTTTCCATATTCCCTGGTTTTTTTCACACTGGATCTCATGGCTTTTCACAAGTGAGATTTGCACTGACATCCATATCAGAGAACAGAGCCCATCACCAGTGCCTAGCCTGGGAGTAACGTTGGTGCAAAATTCCATTTGCTATAAACCAAATTAAACATATTCCGTGCTGCTCCAGGGCTCACAGACAGATAAAGTAGGGGAGTGTCCTACTCCCTTTTGTTACATTTGGAGAATACTCCAAAATACCCTTGTACAAGCTACCACTTGGAAAACCACACTGCAGTTTAACCAGTACTTCAAGATTCCATGAGCTGGCACTGCTGTCGTGGGCAGCAGATGTACAAACATCCCTCAAACTGAAAAATCTCCCAGAACTCTGTCCTTATTCAAAAAAACAGATCTGACCTGGTTTAATAATGTCAGAAAGGACGTTCTAGAGGGAATTCTGAAAATCAGGGTTTTTTTCAGCTTTAAAGTGAAAATGGTACAGGATTGCAGTTGTGATGTTATGTGGAATGATAGTATGATGCTTTTGGAAGAGACTTTATAACATCTGTGGACACACAGACATATTAATGGACAAGTCTTTAAAATTCCATTTGATTCCCCAAGTGGCTTCTTGTCCCAGCTTCATCCCACCCCTCTGGAACAGCCCTTTTTTCCCACCTAAGACCCAAATTGCCCCTTCAAAGTATTTGTTTTTCTTCACTGGTGATGCAGGAAACCTTGGGATTATATCACCAACAAAGATTTCCTCGTTGAATGCCAACTGTGTTGTGGCATCCCACTGAAACCAGTACCTTCACATTTGTGGGAAATGGATTTAAGACTGGTTGGATCGTCATGAAGGACTTCCTTCTTCCTTCCTTGGCTCTCAGTGTGGTGGGAACCACCCTGCTTCTTAAACAAGATAGTGTCAAAGTACTCTTTCAAGCCTACTGATGCCGTGCCTGGACTACTGAGTCACAGCTCCACATGGACATTTAATCTTGTGGCAAGATTACTCTCATCCCTGAGGACACTGGAAAAGGAAGGCTTCTCTGCTACCTGGTTTCATCTGCTTTCGTGGTGGGACACGAATGAGAATTCCCAGCTGACTGTGAGTACAGCCCTTTGGAGAGAAGGCTTGGAAAATCTGGCAGTGTGAATGATGTCCCTCCCTGTGCATCTGCCCTGTTGTGTGAGTTCTCCTAGGGTGTGGAAAGGGGTGCAAGGCTCAGGCTGCAGCTCTCAACAAGAGCTCATAGAATCATAGAATCATAAACAAGAGATTATAGAATCATCGAATCATGGAATGGTGTTGGTAGGAAGGGACTTTTGAGAGCATCTAGTTCCCACCCTTCTGCCATGGTCAGGGACACATAAGCTGGCCTTGAACACTTGCAGGGATGGAGTGTCCACAGTTTCTCTGGGAAACTTGGCTCTCTGCCACTTTCAAAGGCTATGATACTCAACTGTCTCTTTTTCTTTTTTTCATCCTTTTGGTAATTTTTCTCACCTCTCCCATCCCACTTAAGTATGACTTCTGAAGGGTTCCTGTCTCTGAAGCTTAGTGCTTGTCCATGAGAAGGAACTACATTATACCAAGGGCTGCTATTTTCGGCAGGTGAGTTGTAGAGTGGGAAAAAGCTGCCAGAGAAAACGAAGGAAGACTGGTGTTAAAATGAACGAGCTTGATTCTGAACTCACTCTGGCTTTACACTGCTGTAACACAACTCACTTCAATGGAGTGTTTTCCTTGATTCATAATGATGTCAGTGAGAAGAGAAACCGAACGGACTCTAATTTAATCCCAGGCTTTGGCAAGAACCTTCATCTCCCTGTAATGAGTGGAGGTCCTTTTCATTAGACTCTCAAAGACCCCAGTGTTGGGTGCCAGTACAAAACCCTAGATAGGCAGACGTTTATGTAATGGCAGCAGGGAGAGTGCTCTGGAGAAATGGAAAAGGCATTTTAATCATGGTATTAGGTTGGATTCCGCAAGACAGTATGGAAGGCATCAAGATGCGAATGCCATAACAATCTGGACTGTGTTACCACTGCATTGATCTAATATTGCGATGTAGTAATAGTAATTTCAGGGATATCTTGCAAAAATGCACTCTGAGTTACAATGGAAAAAGTAGGGGGGAGGAGAGGGGGAAGAAAGGAAAAGTTAAAGCCTGCTCAGCTGCAAACATGGGAGCAGCTTTGTATTCGGCACTCCTAGCTCCAGTCTCTGCTGTCAGTCAAGAGCAATGTCCAAGATTTCCTTGGAGAATCCAGGGCTGAATTGCCCTCTCCAGTTATTCATTTATATACAAATCAACTGAGTGTCCCTTATTAAGGCATCTGTGGGCTCTGCAGCCCATCTAAAAACAAACATATGGTTTCTCTCCATGGATTGGTGGAGAAACTTGGCTGGGGAAGAGACAGGCAAAGCCAGTGGAAAGCCCCCACTTCTGATTCGCTTCTGATCAGCAAGAAATTTGGTGATTGCAGAGGGGTTAATGAAAGACACTGTCTGTGCTCAGCTCTTATCTCAGGGCTGTATCAGCAGTGAGTTGGCTCCAGCCAACGAGTAGAAACATTTCACCAACACCAGGCTTGATACTGCCAACAACCCTTTGGAACAAGCCTGGCTGTGTGCTTTGGAAGGGTTATTCCCAGACCAGAGACCTGTATTCATGATAAACCTACTCTCTGAATACATTATGCATTATGCACTTCCCACATTGCTCTGGAGAGCCAGTACCACACACCATGGAATCACAGAATGGTTTGGGCTGGAAGGGACTTTACGGATCATCCGGTTCCAAATCTTCATTGCAAGGGCAGCTGGGAGGAATGCAGCTTGCACAAAGATTGTGAAACACATTTTCTTGGCTCTACAGGTATCCCAAAGCTGGCCATGAAGATGTCCTGCAGCAATGGAGGATTATCCACATTATCCACAGCAGGATAACATGCTCTTGGGACATCCCTTGAGCTGCTCTAATGCAGACATACCTGATGAGATCAAAGAGCTCGTACAAAACACGGCTGCCGATGAAGCAGGTGGGAGGTGTGGTTGGAATGTTACAGGAGCATTGCTTGGATTCACAGCTGAAGTTGATATAATCTGGTGAAGTCACAGAATCACAGAATCATTAAGGTTGGAAAAAGCCTCTAAGATTGTGGAGTCCAACAGTTAACCCAGCACCACCATGTTCACCACTAAACCATGTTCCCAAGTGCCACATCCACACGTCTTCTGAACACTTCTAGGGATAATGACTTCACCACTTTCCTGGGTACCCTGTCCCAATACCTGGCAACCCTACAGGTGAAGAAATTTTTCCTAATATCCAATCTAAACCTCCCTGGTACAGCTTGAAGCTGTTTCCTCTTGTCCTGCCACTTGTTACTTGGGAGCAGAGACTGACCTTCCCCCAACTCCACCCTCCTTTCAGGGAGCTGTAGAGAACAGCAAGGTCCCCCCTGGACCCCTTTTCTCCAGGTTGAGCCTCTCCAGCTCCTTCAGCTGCTCCTCATCAGACTTGTGCTCCAGACCCTTCCCCAGCTCCATTGCCCTGCTCTGGACTCGCTCCAGCATCTCAGTGTCACCAGTGCCCAGCATAGGGGGATGGTCACTGCCATTGTCCTGCTGGCCACACTATGTCTGATACAAGCCAGGTGCCATTGGCCTTCTTGGCCAGCTGGACCCACTGTTTTCATTCTGGTAGGACTCTTGGATTGATTCTCCTGCTCTTCACCCACTGACGTTGCCCACCATTGTCTACAAACCATTTTCATTCTGATCTAGGGGGGCTAATAGGATGTCAGGTACATGTGCCAAATTATTCACACTCTTTACTATATCAGAACCTGTATGATCTCGTGTGGGAAATGAAGGACTTTACACTTGCCATTAACATCACAACATCCATATTCTTTTATTTTATTTTTCATATCTGTCATACTTTTGTGTCCTTAGTACTGTGCAGACCAAGAAGAGGGTCTGAGTTATAGTTTTTAGGAAGGTGGGGTTCTTTCCTTTCCTTTCAACTTCCACAGAAGAAATAGCCCTGCAGTCATTAGTGAAGTGAAGAGATGCTGTTTAAGACAGCAAAACCAATTGTTTAGGGAAAAAAGTAGGAGTTAGGAACAGAGAGAAGAGAGATGTGAAAGGACAGTCTATGAGTCACAGAGTTTGGCTTCTAAGAAGTTACTTAAAAGTAAAGTAAAACTCTAGCTTAAAATTCTAAATAAAATTTTGGTTATTTATCAACCCTAAAGATCAAGGCTCAGTTTTGTTCCATTTCTTATTTTGGCCACGCTTAGTTTAGATTTGAGCCTCCACTCAGTGAAAATCAGCCTTTCCCTCTGGTGATCTGTACAGCAAGATCTGCAGCAAAAATGAGATCACACAGGTAGTACACACAGTAAAATGTACAAAAGTTGGTAGATAAAATTTTAAATCACATGTTTAAAAAACATTAAAATGATGAAAATTAGAACAATGGCTTTTTTTTTTTTTTTTTTGCCCCTTATGTTTAAGTCATCCCAAAGAACATGTTTGAAATAGCTTAAAAGTTGTGAAGTTTCTTACTCTCTCTGTACCATGGAGGATGCTGCGAGCTCTGAAGCTATGTTGCCACCTTGTGGAACAAGAAAAAACTCTATTCATCTAGGGAAAAAGAAAAAAAATTACTAGCTTTCCCTCCTTCCATTTGCTGCCTAATTAGAAAGAACGATCCTGTGAGCTGGGAGAAAAAGGGACAACAGGTCGAGGATGTTCTGGGAAGGAGCTGCAATTGGAGCATCCATTCCTCCATTGGTCATTCTCAAAAAGAAAAATATTGCCCTTGATTTTCTTCTTTTTATTTCCCATCCCCTGCACCCTTTTTTTTCCTTTCTTTCTCAGGAACTGGTCATCTGCCCATTGTCTTGCAAGTAAAACTCATAATTTTCATAAAAGACCATGGATTATCATCCTGTAAGAAGCAAAAAGAAAGATCTCCTGGCTTTTATGCTCTGTGGTCCTGCAGTCCTTGCACAAGCAAAGCTCCCGTTGACTTATGGTAGATTTTTATCTGGTTTCTGAAGCCACACTTCCAGTGAGATTCATAAAAGAAACCTTCAAGACCTGTGGGTACCTGCCCAGCTTGTGTGGGCCAACGCTTTGGAGAACACACATTACTTTTATGCTCAGGAAATCAAAACTGGGCACAGGGAAACGATCACTTTAGCTTTCAAAAAGAGTGAGTACCTGACCTGGAATTTGCAGTATTTAATTTCACTGTGGATGGGGAGATTTTGCTGTGTTGGGCAGGAGGATGCAAACCAGTATCACCAGGAATGGCGGCTCTGTCACACACAGCCTCGCTGGCTGGAGGGCAAAATCCAGATTCCTCACACATTTACCTTCTTTCTTCCTCTTAATAGTATCCAGGGCTGATCTGCAGAGTGGAGAATTTAAGGGAGGTTCTCAGAAAAGTTTAGTGCATGGAGGGATTATCCTACCTTTTTCTATAAAGTTTTAACTTTCCTGAGCTACTCCATCTCGCCAGAGCAAAGGGGTAATATATTTTGTATCTACCGACAGGCTCTAAACACCCATAAACTATTATTATCAGGGATTCTAGAAGCTTTTTTTTTTTTTAATAGCAAAAATTTGTCTGTGGCAAAATGGGAGTTTTTGTTTAAAACCTGTTTTAATTAAAAAATGGGAGTTCGAGTTTTCAACTAATGCTCAAATGCTAGGATTTTTCTGTATTTCATTATTTCTCTTTTCTTCTATTTTCTTCTACCCTTGCTGCTTTTTACAGTAGTAAAACAAAGTAAAATAGAACATAAAATAAGATAAAACAAAGCAATTTTAAAATAAAATTTAAAAAATTCAGTTGAACCCCAGAGCTTAACAAAATTAGAAGAGGAATACAACAGTGTAGAGAGAAGACAAGGGAAAAAAGGAAATATCCATAAAAGCACGTAGTTTTAACCCTTCCCCTAAAATGAAAAAAAATATTGAAGGCTTTTTTTTTTTTTTTTAATGAAAACTCTTCACTGTTTCTGTTTCTGGTCAGCACTATTTATAAGTGATCGCCGCTGAATCGTTCAGCCTCTGGCAACGTCGGCATCCGAGCGGCGGTGGGTAAACAGCAGCTCCCGTGGTACAATGTGAGTAACAAACTTCCATTTACAAAATATGTTTACCCCCACTATGTGCTTGGGCATGAATGCTACCTTCTTTTTTGTTTCCAGGTCTGGATTTCTCTCCAAAGAGTCCTGGAGAGCCCTAAGAGCTCCAGCGCTTCCCGCGTACGTGCATGGACACACACACACACACAAAGCGGCTTCGGAGCCTCCCACCTTCCCACCGGGACATGGTTTAGCAAGTTATAAATCCAAATCCATCCCAAGAAAGAAGGTCTGGGCAGTATGGCATTCCTGCTTCATGCTGCCTATGGCTCCGAGGCTTTGGTGCTAAAGGAGTAAGGGGAAAATTGGTGTTTTGGTTTTTTTTTTTTTTAAACAACCCAAATGAAACTGTTGGACACTGAGGTTTGGGCCACCCCAGCAGGTTAAAGGCACTGGGGGATCCTGAGCCAGCTGATAAAAACACAATGACATGATAAGCTCCTCTTTGATGGTATTGGGGATGTTGGGGCCTGAAACTGGAGGATTTCTGCCTGTACCCCTCTTTAACCAAGCACAGCCCCAAAATCCTCATTCCCACCAGACACATTGCCAAACCTCTGGGTTATTCCCATCCTAACAAGTAAATGGGATGGCAGCTACAAATATCTCCCTTCTATACTAGCCCACATTGAATCACTTTGAAATGCTATGGATGTTTCCAGCAGGATCAAAGCTGGGCTCCTGTCCACACCAGTTCAGCATGGGGATAAACACATCCCTTGAATAGAGTCAGATTTGTTCAGAAAGGGAAAGGAAAGAATGAACATTTGCCTTCAATGCTGTATGATTTTTATGTGTCCCTTTCTTTTAGATCATCAGGAAACAAATTTATCTTCAGAACCCCCCTTGAAAGAGATGGATTCACAGAAATTTTGACCTGGAGTGCAGTTTCATAGTAATGATAATTTCTTGTTCGGTCATATTTTACCGGGAAACAAGTCAATGTCTGTAAAAACACTACAATGAATTGACAAAATAATTCCTGGAATTTTTTTTTCCTGCTCTTTTTCTTGTACAAGGCAATTCTTGTTTGCAAAGACAAACTCCTGGTAATAGAAGTGCTGAAGCTTTGAAAGGCACAGTAGGCAATTTCCTGGTCAGTGGCATACTTTTATTTCAAAATCATACTGGACAAATAAGATAAATACATGGACAAAGTTTGCAGATTAGGGTAAAAAAAAAGCTTGTGGGCAGCTAATCAGGCCTGGAAGGTGAACTCATGCCTTTACCCATTTATTCTCCAGCAGGTGCAATAGAGTGCAAAGGGGTGACCAGTTTTCCCATTCCAAGTCTATGGTGCTACTGGGAGCAGCATGAAACTCCCCCAACAACTGTGTGAGTGTTGATAACCTTGGCCTTGAGCAGTGATTCTGTGGTTTTTGAGTTTTCCCTTTGTCCCTCCCATCCCAGCCACATCTTTCCCCCGAAAACATGACAACCCCTTCCTGAACAAATGACTGAAAATGCTGGAGTTTGGACTATCAGATTTTTCCTTTGGACCAGTGAAGTGGAAGGAAGGAAAAAAACACCACCTACTAGAGAAGGAAAGTTGAAATCATCAAAATGAAATAAAACAGAAGCTGGGCAAAGCTGGTTTTAATGAAGACCATTATAGGGAGAGGTGGTGTTTTCCTTCCCTCTGTGTGTGTGTGCAAACCCTTTTCTAGCCGGTCACAATCAGGGAACTGAAAAATCTGTCTTTAATTGCACATGTTGTAAAAATAATCACATAGGAGGCTAAACTAGCATTAAAAATGTGGATTCTTGACTTGTTGCCCTGGCGTGGAACATCTTTCTATTGAACTGCTTATAAAGCAGTAAACTATGAGTCAAAATTTCTTCAAGAAGATGCCTTTTCTTGTTATGGTTATTTCACTTCAGAGGGTGTTTCTTGGCTTTGCCAGAAAAAGGAGATGGTGGGGAACGTTTGCTCTGTCTTAAAAGACGCCTTTGTTTTTAATTATCCTCGCTGCAAAATACAGTGAGATCTTTCTGCTTCCATTTTTTTTTTTTTAGCTCAGATAAAATTCTCAGCATTTCAGCATTTTTTTTTCCTCCTCTGCAGCTTTCTTTTTCCCATTTCAACTGTTATTTATTACTTCTTTACTACCTTTCACGCAGTTAAATGAAAATCTTGATACTTAATGGTGAAAACACCCAAAAGGAATTTAATTTTATTTTCAGGGTAATGTCGCCCTCAAAAGAACAATCTACCTCCAAACAATGAGAAATTGTTTCTCCAATCCCACCTACCTTTCTCCTCCTTCCTTGAGTCTTCTGTTGAGTTTCAATCCCGCTAAGGGAAAAGGGGTATTTTGTTAGTTTGAAATCAGATTGCTGTTGCCTTTTTAGTACCTTTATAAATCCAGGAACATTAGCTGAAATGAAGTCTAGTGCAAAATGTTTCCTTTCTATGGGACCTAACACACTGAAGAGTGCCAGTAGGTGGTCACTGTTCATAGACTTTAAAATGCAGATTAAGCCCAGCTGAACTGTGCCAAACCTTGTTCAACCCCGTTGAAGTCCAAAATAAATTCACACCTCCTCATTTCTGTCCTATTAATCAATCAATTCAAGAAACTGCAGTCTGTGGTGGGTATCAGTCAGAGACTTGTCTGTTCACTTGGGCTGATGCACAGAATAAATGTTTTCATATATTTTAAAATTAATTTTATTTCCTGTGTCTATATTTTTAATTTTGTTTTCTTTTGCAAGAATGCAACTGTGACTACCTGTTGTCAGGAAGACCATAAATTTCAAAGTTAAAATAACATTATATTCCCGTATTTGTTTTTCAGGGGAAAAAATCAAAATAGCAATCTAAAAAAAATAAAGAGGAAACTGTGAACCCTGCTTAGTATAAATGTACAATAATAAGATTTATTTTTACTTTGGCTGTTTGAAACTTCTCTAAGTTTATGCCAACAAACATAACTAGCGTCCTAGAATGATCATAATCCATCCACACCAAGTACAAAGAAGGGTTTCTCTTTTTTATGGAGACTTGACTTTCCAAAGTTAAATTGTTACACGAGGCAAGGGCAGCATTAGTTAATATTAATGACCTCTAATTATTTGCACTTTTAATATTCAGGTTTCCAGCAGCTTTGCACAGAGCAATCAGACAAGCATCCCAGGAGCCCCATGGAAAAGGGAAGAAATATTCTCTCCATTTTGTACCCTGAAACTAAGGCACAGAGAAATTTAGGCAAAATCTGATGTTAAGGGAATGGCAAAACAAGCAACAAGATTCAGATGGCTTCTTGTTTCCGCCACATGAAAAAATTCCTTCCCCATAAAATAATAACAATAACTGCTTTCATACCAAGGAATCCAGGCAGGATGGCAAAGGAGTGCCTCCTAAGCTGATACTTCCCTTGGCATTCCCTGGTTCACCAAAACAAAAGGGGTCCGTGGAGAACATATCAACATTGCTACTTTGTGCCTGTGAGACACCAGTGCCTCAAAAGTAGCAAAATTCATCACCACTCATCCTCAAGAAGAGAATGCAAATGAAACAACTGCAAAAAAAAAAATGCAAATTAAGCAACTAGATCTAAATCAGTCCATTCGGGGTGTTGCCAGACTTAGATATATACAGTTGTGTAATCATCCTTTTGCTCTTTTGTAATTTCTTTTCCTAAGAATTCCTAATGCACGTGTTATCTGACATGACACAGCAAAGATAAGATTTCCAGAGAATTATCCGTGGAGACTCAGATGTCATTCCTGGGTGGTAAAAGATATTTTGTACTCCATTATTGCACATAACTCAGTTAATATTTTTTATATGCGCCCAATGCTTTTTTATTGATGTTGCATTTGATTTGTCACTTTATTATCTGGTGAATTTTTTTCATGAATACATTTCAGCTTTGATGACCTTGGATAAACCATTATTTGCTCCCCTCAATCTCTTCCTAGATCTGCAAATAGGTTGAACAGCACAAGTCTTACCTCATCTCTCTGTTGGGCATCATTCTTAAAACCAGCCATTTATTTCAGTCCTTAACTTGTTTCCAACCTTTCAACCATTAACCCATGTCAAGATACTTCTTATTACAACACGAAAGGTTAATTTCTTAAGAATACTTTGCTACATCTAGAATTCAGATTGTTCAGAACACTGTCCAATCTGACCTTGAATGTTTCCAGGGAAATTTAATACAATGTCAACCAATGTGCATTAAAGAGAAGTTAGAATATTATCTGGCATTCCCAAGATGATGTTTGGAGCTTTAAAGAAAAAGATAACTTTATAAATGCTGTAGTCTTCTTGTCTACAGTGAAAATACTTATACAGTGAAATCACTATATAAGTGGTGGATCCCATATCACAACTAGGAGGTTTGCTGCTTTGTGAGTGAGTTTCCTCAGAACTTGTGCATGAATGACATCCAGTTTGGGTGGTTTCTTACTGTTACAGTTTATTGGCTTGTTCTAAAATTTCTGCTAATAATTCTTTATCTTGACACTGCTCCTGAGCTTAATCCACCACAGAGGTAAATTTTGTTGTAAGAACCTCTCACCGCTTCTCAAAAAAAAGTATTTTGCTTTTCTGCTGTGGTCTTATCTTGTCTAAGAACTGTCTTTTCTTTGAATTAACTGTTACTTCTTTGGACTCTCTGGTTTTCAAAGAAAAGCGTTTGGAAGATTTTTCTTAGGGTGTTTTTAAATGGTTTTGGCATAAGTTTCCTCAAATTATTTCTTGTCCTGCTTTATTAGTGTTTCATATTTAATCGAACGTAGTATTTGCTGCTGGTTTTCCTTCCTTTATAAAAAACTTCTGAGTTTTTAAAGGGGGGTAAAATCATGAGAAATTTTAGGGAGAATTTTAGTTGATCAATATCATAAATCATTACGGTACCTCATCTTTAAAAGTCTCCATAGTAACTGCAGTCATTTGAGCCTTTTAGCTGTGCCTTTCTGTTTCCTAAAAAAACCCTGACCTCCTCATTTTCAAGTGGTTCCATTCTTCCATTCTTAAAGTTAAATATTACAGTGGTAGGTACCTTTTTCCTTGCTTTTTTACATTATGGATGCTGTATCTTGCTGAGACTTAAACCTATTCAGTTCTTCCTGTTAGTCCCACGGTTTTTGTAGCAGTTCTGCAGAAATTTTTGTAAATGCAACATTGTCCATCATTTTTCAGAACAGAAAGAAGATGCTCATCATAATGATGATTATTAGAGGGTCTACTTAAAAAAAAAAAAAAAGGCAAATATTTTTAAGAAGAAATTAATTGATTGGAAAATACCTTTTTTTTCTTTCTTTGGAGAAGAATGAAAAAAGAGAACAGAAAAAATATTCAAATATGAAAACCTTCTCTTATCCTTCTCAGTTGAAATGAAAGACACCTTTCCCATTCCCTAGCACGTGAATGGAATAAGATTTTACTATGGAATCACTTACTTTGCCTCTGGAAACCTAGTTATCAAGACTTGGAATTGTGTCCTAAAGCCACCAAAAGCCAGTGCCATTTATGTCTCCTGAAGCATGTAAAGAATTTGGGATGTTAGGACCACTCGCATAGTTTGGAAATGACAAATCACAGCCTTCCACAAGACATTTTTATTAGTACGCAGTAGCTTATCAAAATCCCAGCTCCTTCTAAAGCTCTAGCAGAAGAACTAACTGCCTAATTAAGAATCCCCAAGAGCAACAAATAACTATTTAATGAGTCTTGATCTGGCTGAAATGAGCTAATTTACCATGTGCCTTTAGCTCCCATTTGCATATGACCACAAAAGGTTTAACATGGTGACCTAATTGCCACAGCAAGAGCTGAGTTTGGTAAAGGATGTTAAAGAATTGCACCTTCCAGCTCCCTTTGACTCCATGGGAGAAAACTTCTCCCTGAAATGTGAATTTAAATTGTTTATGAGTCTTCCCACTTCAAATGTAATTCTGCATGGGCACAACAAAGCAGCATGGAGTAAAGGAAATTATGTGATACAAAGCAAGGGTGCAAAAGAAGGACCTCCACAGAAAATAAAACCTTGGGAGATGGAGAAATGTCTAGTGGAAGGTGCCAGCTAATACACTACTTAGTGATTTGAGACCTTCCTCTCTTTCTGTTTGGTGGGTGCCGAGTGTCTCACTCCTCATCATTCATTATGGAATGTCCATCCACACTACACATCCATCTGGACAGTATAAAACCACTGGAGTCAGCCAACTGCAAATATAAAATCTGAATGAGATCTGGGTTGGCTGATAAAATGTTGGACCAACAAGATCAGAGCTTTGATCGGAGGATATTGGTGTCCAACTTGTGGCAAATCATGAAGACAAAAAGAAACAGCCTAAAGTTGTAGTAGGAGAGATTTCAATTAGATACTAGGAAAAATTTCCTCACTGAAACAGTGGTCAGTCATCAGAACAGGCTACCCAGGGAAATGGTGGAATCATCATCCCTGGAAGTGTTCAAAAGGCATGTGGATGTGACACTTGGGGACATGGTTTAGTGGTGAATGTGGTGGTGTTGGGTAAACAGTTGGACTCCATGATCTTAGAGGCATTTTCCAAGCTTAACGATTCCATGAAATCTAGGACACTATGTGGAGACCTCTGTGGAAAAAGAATGACTAATCATGAGTGAGGTATATGGCTATAACATGGCTCTTGATGTCCTCAACTGCATGGACAAAGAGATGCATATAAATCTGTGGTGGCCTCCCCTAAACCCAGGCTGGATCTTTGACCAGACATCTGTGCTTGGCTCAAGGCTAAACTAAGAAATCTGCCAAGTCTTCATTGACATCTTTCATGTCATGTCATGTGAGCAGATGCATGATGAAAGAGAGAAATATGGACTGGAAAAGTGAAGGGGCAATAACTGAACACCCAAAGGTGAACTGCGGGGCCAGGAGTGGGTTTAACAGTGAGGTGCCTTAAGGACTAGTCAGCATTTCCTAATGATCTATGTACATATGGGAAGAGAATGCCATGGCTGGCCACTGATAGAAACTGGAGGAGAATCAGTACCAGGAAAGGAGATGGAAAGTTCACTGAGTTATAAAATGCTACTGGCCTTCAGCTGGGATCGAGTACATATGCTCTGCTCACAAAGGGAAGGAAATGAGGTCTCTATTTTATGATCTGCCCTCCTGTACTTTTGGGGACCCTTGGGCTGTGCAGTGCTGAAGGTGGAGGTGAAACCAGTGGGTTGGCTTCCAAGGCCGTTCTTGCATGCAAAGAGTGTGAGGACTCTCACATCTGAAGTTCAGTCACAGAGGGCCATATCTGCTCCGGTTACTTATTGCAGAGAGCCACTGATTTCAGCAAGGCACCATAAATACCTGTTAACAAAGTGTCTAACGTGGTTTCACTGAGAAATTGTTTTTGTTTTGTGTTGAAATGATCAGGCTAAAAAGGCAGGGAAGAAGCTGAAAGGTTATTTGGGGACAACAGTCCATCAAATCAGTGATTTCCCACTGTGTGGTAATCACAAGTATCAGCTTATTTTGTGGACAGTGTGAGGAAAATGTAGTTGTTGCAGTGTGTTATCAGCAAGAGCTGCTCAGACATGCTTGTGGTTGGGCTGGGGGACCAATGCTAATAATTCAAGTTATTTCTATTTAAGCTTTAAAAGCCTTCTATTGTGGTAAAACTGGAAGCCTCAGGAAATGTTTGCACAAACTCAGCAAGAAGGGAAGTTGTCACTGGTTTCAACTCTCTTATACCTCATGTGCTAAAAATGAGTAATGCTTGGAGATATATGGGGTTCTTATTCAAGGACATTTATCTGTTACACAATTCTTATCCTTCTGCCAACCAAGGAAACTTTGTCCTGTTTTGAGTGGCAGAATAATCTAAACTGTCCAAATAATTTACTAAAAACTCAGAAGTCTGTGGGGTCCCATCTAGTGGTTATTTATATCTGTTGGTACCCAATTGCCATCAAACTCCATTATCTTAAGTGGTAGCATTTGTGCTCAGTGCATTTGTTTTAAATCACACCAATTAAGGAGGACAGTGCTGTCATCCCCACTTTTCAGGTGGAATAGGAAGCTGAGAGAGGCAAAGCTATATTAGGAGCTATATTAGGAACCTCATGCTCATTGGGTGGAGAGGAGAAGAGGAATATAAATAAACAAACAAAAAAAAATTGTGCAAGTCCTTGTGGAAATTTCCTACAAAGCAGAGCAGCAATAAATCAAACATAGTCCTACATCTCTGAAAGTTGTGATCCCTAAATTTCCTACTGTAAGATCTCAATCCATGTGAACTGTTCAAGTCTGTGGCTAAGCAGACTTGAATCTGTGTTATCAGACTCCCTGTGACCCCATTGACCCAACACCTCTTCTTCTCCCGAGAGAACAAAGCAATGACAAAGAGACTGATAACCTCATATGTGTCACAATGGGATTGGAGGGAGGAATTCAGGTTTTGTTAAATAAAATGAGTGATTCCATATTAAAAACTTTTATCCTCCCTCATTGTAAGGCAATTTCCCTACCTTTAACTTACTCAGGAAAGATGCTAAACGGAGTCCATGAGCAACTAAACCCTGCAGTTAGCCAAAGAAAAGGTACAGAGCAAGAGTCGTGTGCAGGTCTTCTCTGTGACCATTCCCTGTTTACAGAAGGATCTCTGCATCCAGCCAAACGATTTTCACTGCATGAAGCCTCTGACCTGACAAAAAGGCCTCCTTGCCTAGTTTGAGGAACTGTAAGCCCATTCAACAACAGACTGTCAGTTTTTGGCTTTAAAATGAGATTTTTCCTCTATGGAAAAAAACCCCAACACACGTGTAAATTTTATGTAACTACAACTAGGTGTCTTTACACTGCAAATAATCTTCAAATGGAGTTACATCTTGTCCACAAAATTTGACAGGATGAATTACAAGTGGGCCTTACAATTTGTTGAATGTTAAGCATTTTTGCAGCAATTATGTAGCCCAATGGGTTTAGTTATTATTATCAGAACATAATTCTACAAGATGTTTCCAAAGTAAGTGACATCTTTTGGGGATGGTAGAGGACTGCAAGATTCCTGGACTCAAATCACTCCTCTAGCCCCGAGACTGGCCCCAGACTTCTCATTTCTGGGATGAGAAGAGGGAATGTCTCAATGCAAACCTGGTGTGCCGTTTTCCTGTGGGTCTGAACATGTTTATAGTGGACAAATTAGATGATTTGTAACTACTGTATCCCTTAGTTGTGACCATCACATCCATACAAACATTATGCCGGCATACACAACCACAGAACTTCTGAACCATTTGCCAGTCTGATATTCCAGATAAAAATTTCAGTGAATTGAACAATTTTTCACTGGCACGTAAAGCAGTAAGAAGACACCTGATGTTCATTATTTTTTATCACTACCAGTCTTGTCTGGATATAAAAAGCTCTATAAACAATGGCCAGTCTGTGGATTGTCTTAGTTAATGTATCATCATTACTTCAGCCTCAGTCTTCTACCATCAGTGATAAGTAGGTCTCCAGGAAGAAACAAAATACAGTGCCAGAAATTAAAACAAAAGATTCTGAAAGCAAAAGCAATTTGAGCATCAATCTTAAAAAACAAAACAAAAAAAATCACTGGGAAGAGGAGACAGCTGTAGGGCTCACCTGGTCACACCTGAATCTCATGAAAGAGATGATGGAAGAGGATGCTGGTCAGCTAAAGAATACTTAGGAGCTTATTGTAACAGGAAGGAGTACTAAGGGACAAGAACAATGCACATGTAAACCCATTCCATACGAAGAGGACTAAGGTGAAATCAGGGACTTATAGGCTTGCAATAAACTTTGATTTTGACAGTAGGCAAGGTCTTGGAGACATTAGCAGAGGATGAGATCACAAAACATCTGGAAAAATATGAGCTGATATAAAGGAATTGGGAGAGTTTCAGGAACATAAAATCATCTCTGACAAACCTGATGGAATTTTTGGAGGCAGATGAGAAGTGACATGATGAATTCTAAGTGCTACACATTTTATGATGGTCTTTAACACTTTGCCAGCCAGCGGATGTAACTGTGTATGATAAATGATGGTGCACATCTTCATTAAATAAATAGAAGTCTTACACTGTGACCAAGAGTATGTCAAAGTGGCAAAAGTGAGAGATTAACATGAGACTATGCTTCCTGGATCTTGTTCCTGAATAATGCTCAGGTAGCAAAGCTGGCAGATTAAAGCTGGGGAGCAGTGATCAGGGGCCAAATCTGATCTGGTCTGATCTGAATGGTCTTTTCCATTCTATTTGCACATTTATACTTTTGAATTAGCTCATCACCCTTTCCTTTATGTTTCCAACAGGTGTAAATTTTCTTCTTGCTCAGGCCCAGGGCAGTCTGTTGCTTTGAGCTGAGGTCTCTAAGTATCCTGAAAACTCTTTTTTCAAAGTGACTGATGCGAGGTGTTTAAACCACAGACAGCTGTGATCTGCTCTGTTGTGGAGAGAGCTGCTGAGTTACGTAGGGACAACAGCCCAGACCCAGGATCCTGCAGGACCTGGGAGGGAGGGAGCCCAAAACAGTCTGCTCAATCCATGAGTTTCCTGAAGAAAAATTCAGGTACCTGCCTCCAAGAGGTGCACATAACATAACCATATAGAGGGAACTACCTCTAAAGACCTACTGAGAACAACCCATTTTGTTTACCTGTGTGTCTCTTCTGAGAGTGCAAAGAAGGAGAAGTAAACTACAAGTAATGGCAACAGTGTAGGATCCAGGCCACCCACCATGTTCTCACAAGGAATGCAGAATGGAGAGGAACCATGTGCCCAGGTTTTATATAACAATGGCATCATGTCTGACAGTCTCCCCAGAAGCCTAGTCCTGGGGTCTGTGTAATCTCAAGGATATTTGACTTGTCATTTCCCACCAAGGATTCCCTGATCCCAAAGTCAGGGTCAGACAGAGTGTGGTCTCCCTTTCCTCCAGGAACCTGTGTCCTGGAATACACCACTTGCATTGTGTTACCAGGAGCAGGATGTGACATCCCTGCTCTATCTCTGACCAGTAGACTTTTGTATGCTTTTATTTTATTCTTTTTTTTTTTTTTCCTTGTGTCTGTCTACAGCTCCACAACTGACCAGAAAAAAAAAAACCCAAAACCGGTTTGTGATGTGCTGGTTAAAATACTGAGGAAAATGCGAGCTCACTTTCCCTGGATTCAATATTTTCTAGTTTCTGTAACTTTTGGATTCAGGAGAAAGGCAGATCATTGTCCTTGTTACCTCTAACTCTGAAGCCCTCTCTAGAAGACTTCGGTGGAGGCACAGTCATGTAGACTTGGGAAAGGTCAGAACTTTGATTGCAACAGAGTTTGAATGATGCATATAATAGTCCAGAAAAGCTTCTAGTGCATTTAATGAACTTAGGAACTGTACAATGAGGACTAGTTTGTTGTCTGTGACAAAAATGGGATTTAAGTGAACTGGATTTCATTCCAGAATAACTAAATCTAGACAATTGTCCTGAGCTTAACTCTGGGCTAATACAGATATGATGCTTTCATTTCTGGAACTAGCTTATTTGATTCTTTCCCAGATATTTCTTCTCTTTGCTGCTTCATGTGCCACTGACATGCTTCAAATTGTGCAGTAATTCTTGTGCTCATTCTCTGTGTTTAGTGTGTGAGCCTGGCACACATTGGTCAGATTTTAGTAGACAAAATGCAAATAGATGTTCCTGAGGGTCTAATACTAAAATCTTACAAAGGCTTAGATGCACTTGGACTGATTTCTTTTACCTTATCTTTTTGTTTTAGTGTCTGTAATGTCATAAAATCAGCTTTTCCTATGGCTTTTCAATTATTTCCTTTATTTGTCCAAGGTGAAAATAACACAAAAGACGACTTAGATGCAAAATGTGAGTATTTCTACAGTCAGTATTACATACAGAAATTATAAAGGGCATTTGAAAATCGAATTCTAAAATTTTCTCTGAGGTAGCCTGAAAGGAGCCTCGTGGATCAACGAATCCAGCCATATGCTACTCCAGCCATGTAATGTAATCTGTTCATAAATTTGGTGTGCTCCTTTATAAAAGGGGTTAGGTTTCTTGCCATAACTATTCCTATGGGAAAGCTGCTTCAAACCTTCACTCTTCTGACAGTTGAAACTCCTTTCTAATGTCCATCTGAAATTTATTCATGGACAGCTAGTACCCATTTGTCCTTATGCCAACATCATCCTGTAGTTTGAATAGTCATATCAGCTTTCACCTTCTGTTTTGATACTTAAAACAAGGCCTCTCCTCCCATGCAAAAAGTTCCACATTTCTTAGATGATCCCAGTGCTCTTTTCTGCACCATCCTGATTTCCAGTTCATCTTTCCTGATCACAGGTGACCTGAACTATTCCAGAAGTAAATAGTTTTGTACCTGTGCAACTGTAGTCACCAAACCTACAGTTTCCAGATTGGTTCAGCCAAGTGAAGACATGTCAATAAGGTTCTGATTTTAGCCAGGCTGGTTTGTGTAATGAAAACAATTCCCAGTATGTTTCCACATTGCTTTCAGCTCCATCTAGATGAGAGACAGACTTAAAAAGCTGTAATAAAAACTATCTTCCTGTATCAAGTTCTCATCAATCTACATTAGGATTTAAGTGTCTTATTCTTTGATTTGGCAAGAATGCAAATTACATGTTTGCATCTGAGCTGTTTAAGAGTTATGGTTCAGAGACACAAAAAAGTCATCTTGCTTTTGCAAACTGCCACGTTCCAGCTGACCTGCCACAGCTGACTGTATTTGTTGCAAATGTGATATAAATGCACAGTTTTGCTTGCAGTGAAAGAGGCTGATGCTATGCTGTGGAAGCTGTTGGATGCTGTGGATGAGGATTGAACTTTAATAAGGTACAACCTAAGACACCCAAATTTAGTGCATGTGTGCATAGAAGCTTCTGTTACAGTCAATGTGTGTCTGGTCAATCATGAAGAGACGGAATAAACAATGTCCTGGACCTTTGTCTACTAGTCAGGGGGGCTGTTGAGAGTCAGGAGAGAGAGAGAATCACTTGCAGATAACAACATATCACTTATCTTCAGACAACCTGGGTTACAATCTGCCCCATAACTTGGTACAGTGCAATAATTCAGATATATGTTCCTGTGTTTTTGGTGGAGCTGAACCTGATATATAGATCAAATGTCAGCAGCAGAAATAACTTTTTCAAGTATTTTTAACACATGTGTGTCTGTAGTGACTACAGGCAAAATACTATGCTCCTTTCTACTGCTTTTTGAGACCAAGAGATGAGAAGTGCTCTTTGACTGTGTGGTTACTGATGCAGTGTGCTGGATGGAGCCTCTGAACACTTCTAGACAGCTACATGTAGGTGTCAGAGTTCCTACTGTAGTTAGAGGGCACAAAGTTGTTGTGGTAACACTGGAGTCCAGTGAGTGCTTCAACTTGTAGTAAATATATCACGAATTATGTGATTCTGCTGCTCAGTACCACCTGAGATATCCTACCCATGGCAGGGCAGTGGAACTAGATGATCTTGAAGCTCCCTTTCAGTCCAAACCATCCTGTGATTCTCTGAAGTATCTCAGCAGTGCCTTCCTAAAGGATCTCAGCTGCTGGTCCAGCAGGACCCAGCCCTTGTGTGTTTCTCTTGTTAAGCCAATCCATTTCAGGCTGGGAAAGGATCTTCATTACCTAGAATGTGATCATAGTGACATACTCATAGGTGTTTGCATTTATCTTAACTCAGTCTCACCCTGTGGATATACTCAGTGTTCACACCAAGTAGGCCTTACCCTGCTGTTACATGACTGGGAGCTACACTCAGCCAGGGGCTCTGGAGTAAAACCCGGGAAGGATTGTCTGGAAAGAGACCTCAGTTCTTCTCTCCGTGTCTGGAAGAAGTTTAGTCTAGGGATTCTTCTGTCAAGTAGTGCTCCTAAGCAAGCCTTTATTAAGCAGTAGAGGACCCGGATGCTCCCAGATTTTCCAGCCATTCCCACATTACCTTGCACTAAAGGATAGGGACACACTGATGCTTCTAGTCCCTCAGAGCCGTTTCTAAGCAGGTACCGTGGAAAATGTTCTTTTTCTTTTCTGTCCTTTTAAAGAGTCATCCAAAGCCTTTAATCCAAGTCAAGCCACAGGTCAGAGTTGAGAAATGGTTTATAGCTGCAATATTTTTTCCCTATGTGTTTCAAATAAAGAAAAAAAGCAAACTCAAGAAAACGCTCTTCTACTTTCCCGCCCTTTTCTACAAATTCTTTTGTCATTTTCAAAATGGCTTGATTTGGTTTCCTTGAAATATTGCAACACACACACAAAAATTGCTCCCCAGCTAACCTTTTATATCAAGTTTCAGCCCTTATGCTTTTCCTTTTTTTTCAAGAAAAGTTACAAACCCACGAAAACAGGAGGGTTTATAATGACAGTGCTGGCAGGGCCTTAGCTGTAGCATTTCCAGATGTGCTGGTGCAATTAGGGCTGGTCAAACAGAGTTGGGTAAAATCAGAAGTGACCCAAAGTCTTTGTCAGAGCCTTGAACTGAACCTTTGGGGGCTTGAAAATGTTTAGCTGAGTTTTTCTCTGTGTTTTGCGGGGGGGGGGGGAGCTGCTATATCCTATCTTAAGATGTAATTGAATGTGAAGAACACTTTTTGTGGCATAGCACAGCATTTCTGCTTCCAGTCACAGGTAAAATGGGAAGTCCAGAGGCAATCAAGAACAAGACTCTTCCTTCCTTCTCCCACGTTGCCAGTATTGAAGGAAGAAGCTTCTTGCGCCAAAAACATCCAGACTCTGGAAAACTTTTAGCATCCTTCTAGGTATGTAATTAAGCAAAACAAAATTTTTTTTATTTGGATAATTTGATGGATTTCATCCAAAATTGACTCTGGATTAAAGCTCTGCAGTACAAGCTCATCTCACAACAACTGAAGGATCTTATTATGGCTTCAGAAATGCGCAGACACACATCCCACTTCAGGCTCTGGGAGTCCCAAGTGTGTATCCACAGCAAGGCTGACTGATTTTTATATTTTCCTTGGTTTTTCACTTCCTTGTTTGAGTCTAGAAAGGAAATGGATAATGGGAAAAATCAATATCTTCCCAGAAGGTGCTTTGGGGTTACTGCAGTGGATTTGCTGTTCTACAGTGTTCGGACACTTAGCACAAGGATTTAAGAGAGGCAAAAATAACAGGGAGCAGAGCTTGCCTGTGTCTTTTGGAATACAGACACTGTCTCTTACATGGATTTTGCATATCAAGCTTCAGAGGAAGCCAGAAAACCAAACTAATTCATGTCAGAGGCTGGGGAGAGCCAAGAGATCTTCAAACCTGCAGTTGAAAACAGAGGAGATTTCTCCTACCTGGGTTTGTTTTTCCATGCTGTCACCTTGACTTGAAGTTTAAATCCCCTGTTTAGGTTTCCTGTAGGACTTTCTCTCCATGTCACATAATTTACTCAGTGAGGCAAACAAATTCCAGCAGGTTTTTGAGTTTTCTGAGCCTTGTGTGGTGTGTTACTCTGAATTTCCATTCCATAGCCATGTCTCTGCTCAGCTAAAGTTTCTTGTTTTCTTCCAAGACCCAGTGACCCCCCCTCTACCATTATTGAATAGCTGTATATATTAAAAAACAAATTAGTAAGTAAGAACCCTCCAAGAACACCCAGGTGCTGAGGAAGTTGTATTTGTGCCTCCAGAGGTGGCATGTTTTCCCCCTCGGATGACAGCTGATCTAGTGTTATGGTATTGTGTTAACTGAGCATTATCGTGCTCAGAAGAGCCACAGCTCAGATGGGACATAAATTTGAGATCCTGCTTGCTTGTAGCAAGCCCCTTAAACAAGGGAGAAATTTATGGGAAGGCAGTAGACATGACAAGGAATGGAGGGGATTTCTCTTGCTGTAGGCTGCCCTCTACTAGGATTCATCCAGAAGTGTTTTTTTCCCACTTTTAAAAAATATCCTAAAATTACTGCTGCCCACCCTCATACTCAAAACCTGCTTTAAACATAAAATATTCTTGCTCCTTCTTTATCTTCTCTGTTGTGATTATGAGAATATAAATGGGAGTGAGAACTGGAAACCATCAGACCTCTCGTCTTGCCCGCACATGGAAAGTGTAAATAGCGTGATCGGTGTCTTCCAATTTCTTGAATTGGACAATTGGACAGATTTATAGGGTCCTGGTACCTCCTGAGTCTGCCCATCACAGTTACAAGGCACTAATTCCCATCTCCACGTCTTCCAAGATGCCCAACTCGGCAGCTCAGGTCCCCAGTGTCCGGGAGGGCTCGCTTTTTCTAGGAGCTGACAGAGATGTTGCATACCTCCAAATATGTGAAAAATACACGAATCCTCTAGGATTTACTCCTGGGCAGCATTTATCAAACCAAGGAGAAAGCTGGATTCTTGGATCCCTGCCATTTTAAAGCTCTGAAAATTATTTCTGGTTACTGAAGTTTGACCTCCTCATTTCAAGCTGGAGCCTGAACTCCATGGTCTAAATCTAAACCAGTCTGTAGCGTAGCTGTGGTTTTCTTCCAGGGTCAGCAATGGCTTAAATCCATGCCCAGCTCAGTAAATTGGAAATGGCAGAAGAAGATTCCAGGGTGGTGGCCTGAGAGGAAGATGATTATATCAGTTCCAGATAATTACTGCCCTTTTTAAAAAATTTAGGATGCCTTGAACCTGTTTTTGTGTATTCATATATTTCATGTATTGGACTGGAGATAAGGCTACATAATTAAAATGGTTTCCTTCAGCTTTAAAAATCTATGAAGGGTTTGCAAAATTGGTTAACTCTGAAGAGTGCTTTGGAAATCTCAGGGGAAATATATTGCAGCATAAAAAATCAGTGGCTGTTTATTCAGGATGTAATGAATGGACAGCAGAAATACCTTGCAGAATAAGCCAAAACCCTGTGTTCAGGTAGCATTGTATATTCTATTTAAAATAGATTTAATTTTCTAATTTTGTTTCCCTTGCCATAATCATCTGTGTTGTATTACGGAGATGAATAACAAGAACTAGTAAGTTGGTCATCTGTCCACTCCCATACTTGAACTAGGATTAACTCCAAACTTTCTAGCAATTACAAACCATGTTCATTAATTCAGGTCATTAATTAATATACTGTACAAAGCCAGATCAGGAAAACTACTGGATATATTTTTCCACTTTGACTGTGACTATTACTAACTACTTTGTGACTGTGAAGAGCAGCAGAACCACTTTACTGTAGTCCTATTCACATTGCTTTAAGTGGTACATGAGAAACTCAGATAAAACAATGTCAAAAAACCTGTTTTTAGGCTTCATTTTAATGAAGAAAAAATATTTAAGATTCTAGGAATTGTCCTAGGAATTTAAGTCAACTGATACACAAGTGTCAAAGTCTTCTTTTTCCCCCTATTTTCAAAGATAAGCATTGAATTTGATCTAGTTGTCCATAATCTCACCTATGTTTCAGGAGTTAGTGGAGATAATACCTAATAGCTGTTGTCTCACACTTTGCTGCTCTTGAACTTTTCAGAATGAACTGGACAAACTGTCTTGCCATTTATAACAGTGCTTCTTCAAGTC
The DNA here is from genome assembly GCF_003945595.2 of Pipra filicauda. Taxonomy (NCBI): domain Eukaryota; kingdom Metazoa; phylum Chordata; class Aves; order Passeriformes; family Pipridae; genus Pipra; species Pipra filicauda. The sequence goes on from NW_024104833.1 coordinate 48,087, forward strand.
CAAAATTCGTACCTACATAATAAAATAATAATAACAACAGCAGATGACATTGCCAATGCTTTCTGCTTTTCCTGTTCTTTATATATTTCTGTAGATTATTATCCTAACAGTGCTTGCTAAGTAGAAAAGTAGTACCATCAAACAATGTTCTGATTTGTTCCTTGTCACAGGAAGAGAGGAATCCTAGAATAGGTTTTCAAAGTGCCTGAGTCCTATGCCTGCATTTTCTCCCAAAATAGTGGTATTGAGCTGTTTTATTTGAGGCAAAAGTGCTCAGCATTAAGTTAATGGCCCCTGCTGAAATCAGCTGTGTCATCAGCAATGTTGAGTGCATCCAAAGCCTTGACTCTTGATTTTGGTGGTTTAATACCTATATAATACAGAGGTACCATGCAAAAAAGTGAGATTTATGCCTTTTTACTTCTCTTGACTCATGACATTTGTGTCTGTGATCCATTTCCTATAGGCAAGATGATATAACACCCTTGTTTTACAGATGAGGGAATTTAACAGTAGGGGTATGACAGTGTACTAATGAATCTCAGTGTCAGAAATGTGTCCTGGCAGTGTTTAGGTTACACAGGATGTATCCTTGGTGCTGTTAGTTCAGCAGGAGGAAAAGTGGATTCAGGACTTTGCTGTTGCAAAGTGATAGGAAAATATAATAGACCTTGAACTTTGGATTTAACTAAGCAAAGATGTTGTCCAAAACTGCACATTGGACCTGGAGCATCAAATGGGCATCATCTGGTCTGGCCAAAGGACTCCTGGGATGACTTTTTCCTTCAGTGCTACCCAGAACTCTCCCTTGGACTGAAAGAAGTGCAGAAGAGTTTTTTTCTGGTATAACTCAGTGTCAGGCCTTGAGATTGACAGGTATGAAAATATGAGCTAATGCTTAGCAGGTGCACATATGGAATCATAACAGAAAAACCTAGAGGTAAAGACATCCCAAGTCATCTAAAGCCAGCTCCTGACTTCCTAGGATGCCAAGCATCTTTGCAACAGGCAAGGTATCTGATACCTTCTAATGCTTCAGAAGTCTGGATATGAGCTGAGCCAACTGTTGCTGCTCTGGTTTGTTTTGCCTCAAAGCCCTATTTTCCAGTTCTCCTAAAGCAATACAAAAAATGGGGTACAAAAGGAAGCAGTGACACTGTGGTGAGGTGACTGTAAATTCAGAGAGATATGAACTGGATGGAGGGACTACAAGGTTGGTGGAAAACTGACTGGACAGCTGAGCTCCCAGAGCAATGGTCATCAGCAGGACCTGCAGCTGGTGATCGGTTGCTGGCAGTTTCCTTCAGGAGTCAATGCTGGGACTGATAGTGCTCAACATCATCATTAATGTCTTTGAAGATGGGCCAGGGAGCACCTCAGCAAGGTCCTGGATAACATTAAAACAGGGAGAGTGACTGGAAAGTGGAACATAGGGATAACATTCAGTAGGAATCAACCTAAGGTAACATTTTGATAAGGAATTTATTGTTTCATGAGAGTTTGGCTCTAAATATACATTGAAGCTGAGAGATGGGAACCTACTTATTCCACACTGTCTCTTCCCTGTGGAAACCCTGAAGAATAGCTCAACATAAATTATCTTCAGGATTTTATGTGGTTATTCCTGATCTGAGCCCAAACATTTGTGGTTGGGAGTCATTTATCGGTAGGAGCCATGGGCTTCTGGAAATGAGAAAGGAAGGTGGAATGACAGAGCCTGTTGTCAGCAGAACAAAGTTTCTTAACAGTCCAATGTAAAGGTTAACCTGGAAACAGGTGCTATTCATCCTCTCTACTCCTGCTTGCAAGAGTTTTCCCTTGAAGAGAGGATAAATTGATATATTTTGCAGATTTTAATGGTTTCTAAGGTATAGGGACGCTAGTGACAGGAACTAGGCATTAAAAATAGCACATAGTTATGTTAAAAACATTCCTGTTTGTGAAGGCAAACATTTTTTTTTTGAGTGAAGAATTTAATACTTGTGAATGGAGTGTCAGCACAAGGGGATTATAAATATGGAGAGTGGAATTTTCAGTGAAAGTCTCACCTGAGATATAGTTCCAAGACCTGCCTCCTGTTTATCAAGTAATTCCTCATATTTCCCGTCTCACTAGCCCAGACTGGCTTCAGTCTTGTCCATTAACTCAGCAACTACTTTGCTGAAGGGGAAACATGATGGAGGCTGAGTTTCAAATGGTTTCAAGGTGCTGGTGACTTTTACAAACTGCACAGACACCTTTTAGTGGTTAAAGAACGTGTTTATTTCTTGCATTATTGGTCTGATTAAAACGGTTCCACTTGCAAGTATGTAAAATGTGGCTTTAAAACAGTGCCTGAACACCTGCAGGTCTAGAGCCAGTCAGGTTGTTTTCAGCCACCTCTTCTAAGCCTGTTGAGCAAAGCCAGGCTCTTTGGATGTGTGTTACTTATAGAGCTTGTGGATGCATTAATCAGGGTATACCACTACTTCTAAGTTGACTTACTTTTATGGCTTTGCTCTCTGGTACTGACAATGATGTCATACTTCACCTCTTGGAACTGAAAATTTGGATTCTCTGTTTTAAACTTTGTCAAAAATATTTCTCATATGTCTGAGCAAATGGAGAAGAAGTGGAAGGAAAGAGGAGAATTTCTTTGTTTATGTGAAATTCAGGCTTAGCAAAGAGGCTATAATATAAAACCAAAAAGAGAACATCATCTACGACTGACTAAGAAGACGAAGAACAGATCAGTACAAGAATTTTAGATATGGAAAACACTGAGTATGACATCCCATAGGGATCTGACCTAAAGACAGGGGAGGAATGGGCATTTTAGGAGGAAAAAAGCCCCAAAAAACCAGACATATAGGTAAAGGAGCTGGGAGGAGAAATTCAGAGCCTTATTGGTTGAGAAGATCTGGGGATCATGAAAAACAGGGCATCTGGGAACATAATTGGTAGTACTTGATGGTGAGACCCTGGTACAGGTTGCCCAGAGAAGCTGTGGATTCCCCATCCCTGGAAGTGTTCAAGGCCAGATTGGACGTGTTTTGGAGCAACCTTCCATGGGTAGAAGGTGTCCCTACCCATGGCAGGGAGTTGGAACTGGATGATTTTTTGTCTCTTCCAACCCAAGCCTTTCATTGTATGACTGCCAGGAAACTGGGACCAAGAGCCCTGAAAGGAAGTTAGGAATGGCTTGAGACTGGGACATAAACTATTGACATTGTGGGATGGGAGATAAATGGAACAAGTAACCAGAGATGTGAAAAGAGCAGACTTGGATGTGCCAGTGAGTATGTGGGTCTGCTGCGTGTGCTTAAGATGTTGAGACTCGTGCATCCATCTGAGAATGTGGGATATGTGTCCATATTGTCACAGCTGGTGACTCGCAGCCTTCAGAGGCCCCTCAGGGCTGTTCATGACAAACATTGGGGCATCCTGTCTATAAGCCTGGAGCTCATTTCACCCGACTGTACAGCTCCACGATGTAAATGCCAGCATCTGAGCCAAGTTTCCTCTCAGTTCTGGAAATAAAAATAGGTGCTTGAAAGGCATATTTGATCTGAAGTTACTCATCAGCCACTGTAACTCTTTCCCCCTGTTAGTCCCTTTTGTGGGACTTTCTATCAACTGTAGCCTGTGAGGATAGTGCCAGAAGACTTCCAAAATACCAACACCTCCAGATGATACTGTATGGTCATATTTCTCGTTTTTATCTAGCTGATAAATAGCTTTGAGAATTACAGACAACAGCTTTCTATGTTGAAAAAAAGCTCCCTCAAAAAAACCCACAAACAACCTGAAGTCACAAATCCTGACAGAACATGTTTAAATCCAGTTTTAAAATGAGAATAAAACCAGAGGGTAATGAACTGAACCAGATTCTGAGCTGACCTCTTCAGGAGAGATCAGTTTGATTTTGCTGTTGAAATGCCTCCTGCTGACAGATAACCCATATAAAATTTGGATCTGGAAAAACTATAAAAGAAGCTGAGTGCATGACACTTGCTCAGGTGCTGACGACCCTTTTGATGTAGAAGTCTTCTGTTCTGCCTCCATCAGCTGCATCACCCCTCTAGGTACTGGATTGCACGACACTGGCCTTTGTCCTGGAAAAAGTTAACAGTCTTGTCTTTAAAAATCTTTGATGCAAGACCAGGGCTGGCACTGCAGCATGCTGTGGTGTTGCTAATTAAGTCCACAATATCCAATAAGTTACTCTGAGTGTTGACATTGCATTAAGCAACTGTGTTAAGCAACTGGTGTCACATACTTTCTACGATAGTTTTAGGAATGAGATTATTTTGATGCTTTGTGCAACATTTTGAGGTGCTAAGTGATGATTTTTAGCCTGTCAATAACGATGTATTACAATAGGAATAAATGCATGTTAGCTTTTTGATCCTTGAAGCAATTGTATAATTGCGTCTGGCTCAGAAATCTCTGAAAGGACCCAACTGTGCAACAGACCTTGGGTTAGGGATGTCTGGGTTGCAGCAAGACCACAGAGTGCAGTGATAAGCAGAAGTACCAGGTAGGGCAAAACGCAATGGGAATGTGCATGTGTATTGCCAAATCTCCTGAAAGATATCAACAAGGGGTAGAAACCTGAACAGCATCAGGCAGGTCTTGTTCCAGTGCTCAGCCCACTGGTTCACACTCAGATTTGTGTCCAAAACATCAAACCAAAGAATTTTTCAGCTTGTCCCACCAGACCAACTTTCCTCCTCTTCCCAGCACAAAAGAAACCCAACAATTTCAGCAACTAAGCCAAAAGAATCTGCTGAAGCTCCCTTTGCTGTTGAAACCTCTTGCTCCTCTCGGTGTAATGTCTCCCTGCCCATATAAAACCCAATGTCTGAGGGCTGACTGGAAACATATGGCACAATCCCACATACATGTGAATTCAACACAGGTACAAAGATCACAAACAAGACCAGGCTGTCTGTCTCATTCACTTGCATACCTTTCACTTAGAAATGTGCTGAAAACTTCCCCAAATTTTCCTTCAGAGAAGAGACGATGCTGTATAAATGCACAGAAAGAGAGACATCCTGACCCAGAGGTCTGCTGGGGCAAAGAAAGAAAATAGCTGGAAAAAGAAGGTGAATCCAGAGTCTCCCTCACTCAGTCTTATTCAGGCTACCAGCCATTCCCTGTGTCCCTGTCTTTCCCTGTTGGTTTCACTGTCTCTTGCATAAGATTGTGTGTTTTTTGGGGAAAGGACTATTTTTCTGTTCAGTTTTTGCGCAACTCTTGTAACAGCTTTCTGGTTTGGGTGTGAGACTGCTAAGAGAAGTAACAATACTACCAATAGTAATAATTATCCTGTTTTTCACATTTATGCTTGGACTCATCTTTCTAGGCTCAGCTCATATTTGTGGGAGCTTGGTTATTTAAAAACAAATTAATACAAATTGGCCCTTTTCCTATTTGCTTCACACAGAAAAGGATTAGCTCACAAGTCACTTGGTCAGACAACTTGCTTCACCAGTTCCAAGAAGAAACCAAGACCCAGTGAACAAGTCATTAGGGTAACCACTATTTCCATAGTGAATTCATGGTGATGGGTAAGATGAAAAATTTTTTCATTCGTGGGCTGAAAACCTGTGTGTATCCACAGAAATCACTATCATTTTCAGCAGATTCCAGTGCCTGCAGCATCTGCAGAGAAATTCATTTGGCCAAGCTGTAAAAAAGGAAAAGGGTGTGGGGAAAGGAAATAATAATTGCCTCAGCCATCGGTGTTTCTGCCATTTGCATGTTGGAGCTGCTCCAAATGAGTTTGCCTCCTTTGGAAGTCGCTGTTTGCTCCAGTTGCTTTGTACTGTGCTAACGGCTCCAATAAATTCTGTGCTATTCCCATGGCTGAGGGTGGCTGTCATCTGAGTTTATGAATGTGAGATTTGTTTGGCTCTCCCCCCCATGAGTGATTGGGGTTAGAAAGTGTGATTATATTTGGGCAGAGGGAGAGAGATGCTGCGAGAAGGCAAACTGAACAGACATTGTGAATATTTATTTTTTTTAGATGGAAGGCAGTTGTATTTATGTGCAGTTGTAAAACAGAAAAGATATTGGGTTCTGGTGCAGGAATTATATACTAACTCCAAAAAATGTACACAGTGAGAGCTTGTAATAGAAACTTATTCCAGCAGAATCATTTTTTTTCAACAAACATGTAGATTGGCATGTGGAGCACGCTGTGCTGAAGAGATCGAAGCTTGATTGTGGTTTCATATCTGGCATTCCTGAGTGAACAGAGAACTGTGGTCCTTATTCATAGAATTTTGGGCTGGGGGTAGGATAGGGGACACTGCCATACAAAATGTTTCTTGGTTTTGCAGGGATTAGGTAGCCAGAGGAGCAGCCAGTTCTGTTGTCCTTCATTTTAACTCCTCTGCTCTCTGTGGGTCTTTTAGATGTGGCAGCATTGAGGCAAAATGCCGAAAGAAAGTGGAAAATTTTGTCCTCCTAGATCATATCAAATCAATTAATTTGCTAAAACAGGCTTAACAAATGTAATTCATTATGACAACACAGGAGCAGGCTCTTCTATTTCCTTGGGTTGCCTGGGCTTCTCATGAGGAAATCAGAAATGCAATTTGGTTATCCATGATGGAGTAGCACATAATGTTATATGCTTAGAGGTTTCAGGAGAGCAAAACATTTTCAGCTTTGCCTTTTCAGTGTTTGAGACCTTATGAAAGAGATGGCTCTTCCAATTAGTATTAGAAAACTCTGTTCTGCCAATACACTGCTGGAAAGGGCCTTTTGTGCTAAAACACGTGGTCTGTCAGCTGCTCAAGAGCTGTAAAGACATCATCTAAGCCAAGATGGCATCACCATAAATACAAGAATTTATACGGTTATGTTAAGTGCTATCTCTCTTTTGGGTCAGAGAGAGGGTTGTCATGTCATGAAGTTCATCAACCTGAAGAGCTGGAGCTGTACTGGTGAGATGTCAGGTACCATCAGTCTGTAAACAGACTTTACCATGACTGCTACCAGAGGAACTGCATTTTAAGTCTAATTCAGGGCCCTTCAATCCTTCAGTGGCCCCAAGGTCTCACATTGCTGAAATTTTCTGCTCTTGCTTTCTAAGGAACTGGCGGTGAACGTGGCACATTTTTAATATTTTGTCCATTCAAATGGAGATGTTTTAAAGCTCCACCTTTCACTGTTAACTAAGGCTTTGGTTCATTAGAAAAATTTCTTGTATTCAAAGTATATGTCCCTGATCTCATCCCATTTCAGCATTTTTAAATAATAAAATTGCTGGGTTTTTTAGGCTGGCATAAATTAATAATCTTTGTTTTCTTATCCTTTCCATGACCTTACTTCAGCCTTGCTCATATAGCTCATAGAGGCAATAGGAGATCCTCATTGGGATGGGATTCAAGAGTATATACAAAAAATGACATTTGTTTTCCTGCTTCCTACTGGATTTGCTGAGTGATGTGCTGCTGAGGAAAAGCTGGCTAGCACTGCAAGCAAGGGACCTGGGTTATGTGCTCTGCAGGACACCTAGGGAGGCATTTGGAAGCTGAATGGAAACAGGGCAGAAAGGCACAAAGCAGAACTGATGAATTTGATGTGTTCCAGTGGTTTTCAGAGAAACTAAGATACATTTTCTCCTCTAATACGTGATGTCATCTTCAGTTCTGCTTTGTACTCCAAATCTCAGAAAAATACTTGAGTTTTTTTCAAACTTTAGATTTGTATTAAAAATTGATATATCTGATAGAAAGAAATAAAATATTGCCCCCCTTGATAGGATTCATATCATCTAACTCCTATGGTGTAGCTCTGTCCATCTAACTCAGACACACTAGGATCATTTTAGAGACAGTGGAAAGAAACTGGTACGTTTAGGAATTGATTTCTGAAGCCACATTTAGACATTTCCTTAGGCTGACAGGACCAGTGTTCTGGAGGAGCCCCTCAATCCCATGTGCTGCAAAAGGAAGGGGCCACCACTTGGATTACAGAGTTCCAGGGATCCTGTCCTTTCTGTCAGGAAGAATCTTAACCCTTTCATAAAATGATTATCCTTCCCTCTAAAACCAACCAAGGTATTTTGCTACCATGGTAACTATAAGAGGGTTTCAGACCTTTACTATCAGAAAATTTTAAAAGTACATTTTTAGAGTAAATACACTCCAAACCAACAGAAGCCCATTTGCACTTGAGCCCCCATCACTCTTTCACTCATTAGCTCCTTTTCCTTGTTGAGAGGGACCAATCCCCACTGCCAAACTCCAACTGCTTTTAGACTCCTTTCAGAAGGAGATTTTAGACTTTTTTTTTCAAATTTTCTTAACCAAACCCAAGATGAACATAAACCCTAAACCTTTCAGCTAGAAGTATTTGAGTGATGCCTGGAAATATCTGAAAGATTTATTCAGTGTTGTAGATTAACAATCAGTTAAAAGTATTTTTGGCTCCTCTTACTTTTATTCAGAATTTACTTGAGCAACTTGGTCAGGTTCTGAAGCAACCCATACTCAGATCAAAATATAGAAGTTTGTGGGAATATCTCACAACACAATGGTGACTGTCATATCTTATTTTTCTTAAAGAGATGATTTCTTATTGTATAGTGCATCAAAATATAGTGCTATGTTTTAACTTAGCCTTCTGAAAGACAATATGGGGCTGCATATCCAAAATCACAGAACTGACATTTTTAAAGAGGTAAATGATATTGAGTTTTCAGAGGGGAAAAAAAAAAACAACTATGGAAAAATTAAAGCAGTGTGTTTGAGTTGCCATGGAACATATGGATGCCAGATTGCAATGGTGAAAACCCTTGCATGATTTGAATGCTTTGACTTTTCACAGTGACCTAATTATGATTAAGAACTGCCCTCTGCAACAACGTGCAAATCAATAACTTGTTTCCATGTGCAACGAGGAGGAGGAGGAGGAAGAGGAGGAGAGCTCTTCAGGTTGCTTGGCTGGACGACGATCAAGGACATTGCTCTTGAGCACTGATTGCCCTTCATGGTATATTATTATTCATGGAAATATTGCTTCCCACTCTTCTAATGGTGACATCATGAAATTAGTCAAGACAAGCCCCCTTTCTCAGCAGGACAGGCGCCAGGATCGGATGGAGGCATGACTGACTGGTCCCAAGGCAGATGCTTTCTGGTTTCTGACGGTTCCTGGAGGGGGCTGGTGGGAGGGGGTTGTACAGGACTAATCTTAACAGCTCATTTTAATGGTACACTTATCTTTTCTCCGCTCGTGAACTTGCTTTCACCATCTCTAGAGGGTGAATTTGTGAAAAAGAAAAAAAAAGCCCACAAATTGAGAATATGTGCCCGACCTGCAGTGTATTCAACTTTGTCCTAGTGGAGAATTTTAATTCCCAGTTCTTTCAGGGAAGTCAACCAGACAAAGTAGATTTGCTAAATCATTACTGTCTCACAGTGAAATTACAGTTGAATTTGATAACAGAGGTTAAACTGGATTTGGCCAAAAGGAGTTAGGAAAGGGTTGGGTTGGATCTAGACCATTAATGAAGGAAAGGTGATGACTGGAGAAAAGGTGAAAATAAATGCAAATGTTTATTGGACAAATCTCTATAGAAATAGTTCACAGCTAGTACATCCAAGATGTACTTTCTGGCAGGACCAAGGAAGTTCAAGAAGGCTGAAATCAGAAATGATCACAGAAAGACACAAATGCTCCACTGTAGTTAAAGAAGAGAGTGAAAACCTCCAGCTCCTTAAGAGACATATCGCCTCTTAGTGCTTGTCTCTTTGCTCTAATTAGAGAGGAGCTGAAGACAATTATGCTACTAATTTTTGTGGCTCCACTGTGTGCCTAAAGTTAGGCAGGATTAATACAGGCTTTGGAACCGTGTTCATATTACTTATTTCCAAAATCTGTTAGCAATGTATTCAGACTGCCAAGGTTTTTTATTTCTTTCCTTCTTTTCACTGCGTAGTAAATGTCCTGAGAGGCAAAGATGAGTCTACTCAGGGCCAGGCCAAAAGCCAAGTGCCTTGGGCAGATAGGAAGCTGTCTGGACAGGACCTCACTGGAGATTGGGTGGACTGGATTATGAGGATCCCTGTAGCCTTGTAGTGTCCTGAGGAGTCATTCCCTCTATCTTGGTGGTGTGATGTGATGTGTGTACCTCTCCTTCTTCCTGCTTCCCGCTGACTACCTTAAGAAAACAAGGCTGCTTTCTGGTTTCATAGAATCACAGAATCCCTAAGCCTGGAAAAGACCTGTGAGATCATCAAGTACAACTGTCAAACCAGCACCATCATCATGCTCACCATTAAACCGTGTCCTCAAGCACCATATCTACATGGTTTTTTGAACACTTCCAGGGATGGTGACTCCACCATGGCCCTGGGCAGACTCTTCAAATGCTTGAGAACTCTTTCTGTGAAGACATTTTTCCAATATCCAATCTAAACCTCCCTCGTCACAACCTGAGGCCATTTCATCTTATCTTGTCACTTGTTACCTGGGAGAAGAGACTGACACCTATCTCCTTACATCCTCCTTTCAGAGAGTTGGAGAGAGCAATAAAGTCTCCCCTGAGCCTCCTTTTCTCAAGGCTAAACACCCCCAGCACTCAATGCCATCCCCAAGCCCTGACTGATGCCATGCACCAAGTACTCCCAAGTGCTATCACTGAGCATTGAGCCCATTTCATCAGGGGTTTTTTTCCCCACAATTTTGCTCATGAGGTTCTGACTTGAGACACAGTGGGATTATTGCACTTAGCCTGAGTGTGTAGCTGTGTGTGCATCATTTGTAAGGATCAGAGATTTGCAGCTCACTGGGAAGGGTGACCAATTCCAGTGCAATTGGTCCTGAGCAGCTGTACAAGAAGAGCTGACTTTACACATTAATCCCTGAGCAACTTGCACTGTTATTTTCTCTGCATCTGCTGCCTGAGCTCCTCAGATGTCTCTTGTCATCGGTGCCATTGCAGTGACTTAGAACCTGTAGTTCACCCCAAGGACAACTCCTAGTATTGAGGAGCCTCTCAGGGGTGCACAGCTCTGAACAGCCAGTTGTCTCAGCAAAATGCTTCATAGTTTCAGTCCCCAAGTGGCTACCTCTGTGCATTTGACCTTGAGTATCTGGCTATATGTAAATATATATATATATACACACATATATATACACACACACACACACTCTGGACAGTTTGCTCTGTACTGCTTACAGTGCAGCTCCATTTAAGCTCTGTGTTTTAAATGTTTCCCAAGAGCCATGGTTTAAATTGAGTGGAGTTGACTACTTATATGAAAAGTCATCTTCTCCTGAATCCCATCCATATCCTGGCAAGTGTCTGCCAAAAATATTATTCCCACCTTCTCTTCTCATGAAATATGCATATAAAATGCCCCCTGAATGGTATCCTAAAAATTCATAGTTCCTGACCACATTATAGTGGTGGAAGCCAGCAGTGTAAAAGATGCCTTGTGACTCTGACAGAGATGATGCCCTATTCAGGAAATTAATGTACAGGGGAACTCTAAGCACACAGGCAAGATTCATGTATATTATTTTGTAAGGGTTATTCATGTATTTGGAAAAAGTACTGTAGCTGTACTCATTTAAAATATTTAGTGTGCTTGATAAATATTTGCAGTTCAAAGTATATAAGTATTTCAGTATACGTCTGGATATACATTGAAATATACAGATACTCTACAATAGAATCAGAATTATAGAATCTTAGAATGGATTGAGCTGGAAGGGACCTTAAAGCTCAACTCACTTCAACTCCCTGCCATGGGCAAGGACACTTTCCACTAGACCTCGTTGCTTCAAGCCCCATCCAACCTGGCCTTGAACACTTCCAGGGATAGAACATCAACTTCTTGTCCTCTCTGGGCAGTCTGTGCCAGGGCCTCACCACCCTCAAAACGAAGAAATTCTTTCTAATATCTAATCTGAATATCTCCTCTTTTAGTTCAAAACCATTCCCCCTTGTTCTGTCACTGTCTGCCTGTGGATAAGGGAGCTCTGAACTGCCTGAGGAGGAGAACAGGCAGCTGAGAGGACAGTGTTTTGAACTTCCTTGCACAGCTCTGCAGAATAGCTTTGTAAGAACCCAGGGCCTTGAGTTTAAGCTCAGAGAAACTTGTCACATCAGAAGACCTTTGGCATGTGTTTTCAGTGTTTGGAACCTCTGAGTTTAAAATAGGTTCCAAAGAGGCTCTAAAGAGCAGATTTTTTCTGTGACAGGTTAGGCTTTTTAATCGACTTAGCAGACAGGATGCACTCCTACAGGTATCCTAACTTGTGCTTGGAAATCATGGTTTTGTAGACTGTCTGGCTTCAAACCTGCAGGAGATATGTGCACTCAGAGCCCACTGGGAGAGGCTGCTCAGCTGCTGGTGGTTGATCAGGCTGTCTTTGTATGCTCTAGGCTGAAGCTAAACCTCAGATGGGTACTCTGGCCCTGAATTTGTTCCTAACATCTAATCTAAACCCTCCCTCTGTCAGTTTGAAGCCATTTCCTCTTGTCCTGTCACTACATGTCATTGTCCAAAGTTCTCTCCAGCTCTCTTGGAGCCCCTTCAGGCACTGGAAGGGGCTCTAAGGTCTCCCTGAAGTCTTCTCCAGACTGAACTGCTGGAGGAGCTGGAACCCCTCTGCTCTGGAGACAGGCTGGGAGAGCTAGGCTGCACATTGCTCAGATCATGTCCAGCCTCTGCTCCACCAGCACCCCCAGATCCTTCTTGACAGGGCTGCTCTCAATCCATTTTCCACCCAGCCTTCACTGTGAGGTAAGAGACTTTAGGCTGCACTCCTTTTAATTGCAATCTCATTCAGTAATAGGAGAAGAGTAGCCTTGTAGTTGATACATAAGCATTTTCTTAATAAAATATGACCCATGATTGACCAACTTTAGAATTTATAAATATTCCTCAACAAAAAAATAATTGAAGGACTGGAAAAAAAACACTTCAGTCTGTCATTCTGACTTTGCTGGGAACCTGGGGGAAATGTTTGGGGTTTTTTTGTTTTGAAACACAAAGGTAAAACTGGCTAATAAGAGCTCTCTAACAGAGATTTATGTTTAATTCCCAGAAAATCCATAGGGAATTGGGAGCTGGGAAACTATCATTTATTCTTACTGTTCAGTTTTCAATCTCTGAAATGGAGATAATTCTTTCTGTAGGGAGCTGAATTGGCATTCCTGTCCTGGCATGCTCTGATTTTTAAACCTTCAAAAAGTTTTCAGCTTTCAATAAAGGTCATTCTTTGTCTTATTTATTATCTACAATAACCTGCTAAGGGATTTTGGGGATAAATGACTCATTATTACAGTAGCACTTAGGAATCTTCTCTGAGTTTGCAACCTGTTGGGGAAGGCCACATATCTATGTGTAACAGGAGACACTGTCTGCTCCAAGGAGTCTTGCTGGATGAACAAACTGAAGAGAGGAAGGAAGACTGCAATTTGTTTTTCTCATTTACCGGGAGAACAGAAGCACAGAGGTATTGGATGAATTGTTAAGCATCATACGGGCAGGCTGTAGGAGAGCCAGAAACTGAATCAACATCTCCTGCCTCCTAGTATTGTGTTTGTCCCACAAGATCTTTCTTTGCTGCTCACGGAGCCTGTGTTTCCATTAAAGATGTAATTTTTCATTGCAGTTGAGAACTGTCAAGGGAAGGGGAAGAAAAACATCTAAACAGAAGAACACGAAGGGAAGCCTGCCCTGCCCACCTTGCATCAGTCACTATCATTAATCCCTCCTTGCTGAGTGAATGGAAGAGTTTCCAAACCCTATAGAGCTCAGCAGGAAGGACTCACCTTATCTGAAAGGCACTTCTTGCAGCTTTGTCCACACAACATGTCAGAATTAATAAAACAAGTGGGGAGAGTGTGAACACATCCACTTAACTAGGAAGCCACGGACAACTGGATACACACCCCTATGTGGGCCTGTGAATGAGAGTTCAGTGGGTGTCAGTCCAAACAGCATCTGTCTCCACTGGCAGGGATTTCTAAAAAACCCAGCATGCTGCATCTCTGACTCTTCTAACCATTGCCCAGCAGCCAGCACGCTAGCAGAGCTCCAAGAGACCAAATCAATGCCTGGCTCTCCTCCCAAAGCTTATTAACTGACTAGAGTTGTTTGCATATCGTTTTCTAGCAAAGCGATTTGAATTTGTGATTAGTTAATTTTATTTTTTTTTTTTAACAGTCTAATAAAGCAGAGACTGTAGTTGTGAATAATTTAACTGAGGGGTTTTGCACTCATTCTTGAATAAGTTGTTCTGGGGAAATCCTGCCAGAAGTCAGTGGAGTTGGACTCACACACCAATAGGGACATCAGCCCACATTTGGAGTGCTATATCAGCTCATTTAGAAACATGTAGAAAAAAAGGTGTTTTGTTCAAATTAGTCAATTCCTTCCATCCATGCCTAGAGCAGATACTGTTCTGGCAAAAGGTAATGTTTCAAAATTTTAGGGATTTTTATTTTCTGTTTTCCAATTCCAACTTTTATTTATTTAAGTTTGATTTCCCACTAAGCTGGATGTAAATTAAAAAATATTTCAAATTTCTAATAGATTTCTTCTTGCAGGGCTCCCAAAACTTGATTACTCTGAAAATAAATGGGATTTTTTGACACAGGTATTTTCTTTATTCCGGTAAGTGCCAGAAGAGACCACTGGAAGCCCTGTCACTGCAGTCATTGTCCTGCTGGCATACTGCTCCCCAACTCACACACTGGTCCAGATAGGTCCAGATGAGGACAACTTGCATTTGGGATGTTTCCCCAGCCTTAGAGACTGTCCCTCTTGCTCAGGGTCTGCAGCCTTGAAGCAGGGAACTAGCGTGCTTGGAGAACTCTGGCTCTAGCCAGGCTTCTCCGAGCTTCCAGGCTCCCTGCTGTGGACCTGGGAGCTGAGCCCAGATTATATCTACTCTTCCAGGCTCTTGGCTCCAAGAGAGACTGTCTGGAAATTTTGGCATCACTCCCTGCCCTAAAGCTACAGACCCTGTAATCCTGAAGGCCTTGGCTTTGGGGAAATCTTCTTGGTGGGTCTATCCAGGGGCTGTCCTACCTGGAAAGCTTTCTGTATGTATTTGATCCTGGTGGGTCTATGTGGAGGCTGTCCCTCCTGGAAAGCTCTCTGGATGAATTTGAATAGCTCTCTAGTGACAGAAGAGCTAGCGCATGAAATCCTGGACTGACTCTCGTAGGGGAGCACGGAACAGAGGTGTCTCCCTCCTGCCCTGTCCCTGGTACAGTCAGGGATTCGTTCTGGGAGGTGAGATGGGTGGGTTTGAAGCTGTAAAGACTGAGGTTGTAGGTGAATGAAGCTATTTCACTTCCCAGATTAGAAGCATCAAACTACCAGCTGCAGACTGCCCCCCGTTCTCCATTATGATCCAGGGAGTAAGGCATATTTCTGCAGATTCAGAAACGCACTGCAAAGATGTCATTCTAATTCCCAAGGCATTTTATGGAGTCTCTGTTTCTTTCTCATCACACAGACCCACTAATTTTATCAAAAAAATCCTGGAAACAGTAAGACCATGTCTACTGGTGTAAATTTTCATTACTCTTTTTTGTTATGAGATAGAAAACCATCATCAAACTAACAAGGCGATAACTGATCTTTCATTCTACTGTCTCATAAAACTGCTTTCAACCACAAAAGAAAACATTGAGGCAGCAATGGTAAGTCTTTCCTTCTCTCCAAGTTTTATTCAACAAGTTATGATCATTAATGCCTAGTCAGGGCTATCTAAGGTATTGACTGAAGTATTATTTACCATAAGAAAATAATTTTCTTTTTACTTTTTAGAATAGTCTAGGAAGTTAAACACAAGACAACTTGCATTAATTCCAAGCACAATCTCCTAGTAGAAACAAATATTCTTGCTTCACGACAGTGTGACTTTGCCTCTAAGTTAGAAAAAGGAGTAGTTTGGAAATGTGGAGGCCAACGGTAAGGAAGAGAACGGTGGGGAAGGATCTCCTTGCATTCTCAAAGAAGCAAAAGGAGAAGAGCACTGTATCTCTGCAGTCAGGGACTATATTAACATTGCATTTAGAGTACATTGATGACTTTGGGGCTGATTTGGGAGCTCTGTAACATTACCCTGCTTCTAGACACTTGCCTTGATTGTTTTTGTGTTTCTCTGAGTATGAGGAAAGTTTCAGGAAGAGGGAGTGTCCTGTATTTAGCTGAGTGAAGCCTGGTGAGACTAGATTTTGCAAACTTCCTGGAGAAATCTTCTCATGGAAAAATATATCAATCCCCAACCCCTGCATAGTAAAGCCACAGGACTGTTGAAAAGCTGGTGGATGACTTTGTTTCAAAATTTCCAAGATGAGAAGACCCTCTCAGCACCTCCAAGGGCTGATGAATGGCAGTCTAGTCCCACTCGCTGAGGAGCCAACATGGAAAATCCACAGGGGGGACATGAGTGATGGAGTTTGTAGTTTGATGCTCGTTTGAATCACAGTCTGATGAGAAAGAGAGAAGGAACAGCCAATACAAACCGTCCCCATCCTGTTCTCCCAGCAGTCTCTCCTCTGAGGCATTGCTTGGAGGTGAGCATGCTGGAAATACTATTATTACTCAACTCCTGCTACTGTGAGACCGCCAGCGACTTGTGCCGAAGGAGCCAACTTAAATGACAATAAAGTAAAACCCTTGGCAGCTGGGAGTGTTTGCTTCTCAGTGCCTGCAAAGGGAGCTCTGGCCTGTGCTCCCGCTCTCATGCTGTTTTGGAAGCTTGAAGTTGTCCATAAGGCATCGTCTGTGCAGAAGCCCTATGGCCAAGCAGCGGGAGATGTTGTCCTTAGCTGTGACAAATGATTGCCAGCAGTGATTTTGGGGGGAAGAAAGAGCAGCTTTCAGATCTCCTCCGTCCTGCAAGCCACGGAGCAAAGCTGAGCTGTGAGAGGCTGTGGTGGTGCAAACACGGTGGTGCCACTGGGAGGGGCCAGATCCTGGGAGCACTCGCCATGCCGTGTGGGTGGTAGGATTTGGCTGGATGCTCGTACTGTCACATGTCATTCCCGATATTCCAGGGCCAGCTCCCACAGAGCTGCACTGCACTGGCCAGGATGGAGCTCTGTAATTACCGAGAACTTTCCGTACGGTCTGGGTTGCTCCTGGTCTGGCTGATCCTGCTGGACACAGCCGTCTGTGCTTCCCATGCCTGACCTGAAAGGGTGATGGACACCTTCCTGTGAGTACTCATTGTTTCTCTGAATTAATCTGGGACATCTGATCCAGTTTTCAGACAAACATGGAGAGCCTTTCCATTGATTTCAGTGGCTCCTGGATTGGTGCCTTATTGCATAAACTCAGATCTCTGCTATTTCACACTTCATTTCCTTCCATACCCTTGGGTGAAGCTCATCAACTCCTGTTGATTTACTGCACTTAACTTCTCAGGTTTCTCCATATTTTTTTTTTTTTTTTTTAAAACTTGGAGTTTCTTTCAAGACCACATTCAGATTTCTCCATAAAAATTCCCTGAGAGGAGGAATTTCCCCATTAATTTTTATGGTTAAAGAATAATGCACCAAAAGGAAGAACAAAAAAAGCCTTTAACTTCTCTGAATCTTTGCTGATATCTTTAATTGCTTCACATTGCTCAACTTTGTCTCCCATTCTTTTAGATATTATTGGGCTTCACCTGGAAACACCACACTTCTTCTGTGCATAAACATAGGGATACTTAAAACCAGACCCTGATTATAGGAGTACCTGCTGAATTTTCTTTCACAAATTTTAAACCATACATTCCTGTTTACCGGCTGGAATCAGGGCACTGGAAGAAACATTTACCTGGCTTTAAAGTAAATTGTTATATAACCTCTTCTTCCTCCATTCCCTGCATCCCGGATTCACAGCACCCCCTTGCTCAGATTCATTTGAAGCATTCTTTCTGCTGATTCAGAGGCAAATATTTTTTCCTTCCATGCTGTGATTCTTACACTGAAAAGCTAATAGGAAATGGCATTTTCTTAGCCTGCATGTCTCCTCCTGTTTGTATTCAGAGCCACTGGCTTTCAGCCCTCCTAGGGTTGCAGAATAAGCGTATTTAAGACAGACTCAGCTGTCTCTCACTCCCTTTGCAGTCAATAAAATTACTCGTTTTCCCTTCAGTTATTTCTAATCAAATCCAATGGAGTTTAACAGTTTGGACACATCCCTGAATGTCTCATTCAGTGGCCATGAGGTACATAGGAACTAAGGGTATCATTTATTCTATAGGATCCCCTTTGAAAATAATGCTACAGGAAAGGAGACAACCCCTTGCATCCCAGATCTGAGGCTATCTCTGAAGGGATGGAAAATTAAAAATCATCCTGCATAAGTATGTGGACATAATGCATGATAGGAGATTGCAACTGAATGAACAGGTGGTTCCATGAGCCACTTTTGCTGCAAGGTGGCTTTTCAGAGCAGAACCAAGCTTATATCAGTTTAGCTTGGATATTAGAAAGAAGTTATTTACTGTGACCATGGTGGAAGTGGTTGTCCAGAGAAGCCATGGATGCCCCCATCCCTGGCAGTTCAAGGCCAGGTTGGATGGGGCTTGGAGCAGCCTGGTCTAGTGGAAGGTGTCCCTGCCCATGGCAGGGGGTTGGAAGTAGATGATCTTTAAGGTCCCTTTCAACCCAAACCTTTCTATGACTATGATTCAAATGTCCCATTGTTAGTGGCATCCCTGAAACACTGATTCTCACCCATGTATCTCTTCTGACAGCAATGGTTTATAATGCTGTAGTCTTACCACAGGGACTCAGTGAATGAGATTCCTGCTGCAAACTGTTCCTTGTTTGAACCTTGTTTTCACATATTTATTGCCTTTGCCACAGAAAGGCCTTTTTCTCTCCAAGATAACTAGAACCACCAGCAAAATTTGAGTCTCTGCTAGGACTCATTAAGTGATACTGCTGAAACCAATTTTCCCTCGAGAAGGATCACCACTATATTTTATCTGCCTTGGGGACTCCTTTGCCGTGTTTAAGTACTGTATCTGATTTCTGCACCATGAAATGACAGAGCAGAAAGGAGGACTAGCAGATCACCTGGACTCAGGCTATGCACAGCACCTGATGCTTCTTCCCCCATTCCCTCTTAAAATCATTGCTTAATACCTCCCAGTCTCATCTCATGATGTAACCAAGACATCTCAGGTAATGTGGTTTTGCCCTTTCTGAGATACATATGTGTTATGATTCTCGAAGTAAAGATGAAAGATGACACACATAGAGCTTAGGAGTCCCTTTATGAAAAGACTGTTGGGTTTTCATTGAAAAACTTCTCACATCTTAGGTACCTGGTCCCTGGATGAAATTCACAGATTCTCTTCACTCTGGATTCACAGCCTGGACTCTTCCATACCTTTGCAGACTACATTATCCTATTAGATCTCTGAAAATATGAAAGAAGTAGAAGATGATCATGGGTCCTTTATATGAGTTGCCAAACTGAAGGAGAAGAACAACACTGTCCTTCAGAAATGGTACAGATCTCTGCCTCTTCAGAGGGGATGTGGAATGGACATAGCTTATCCATACATCAAACTTCACTGTCAAGTTATCAAAATATTGATGAATTTATTGCTCTTTCCTCTGCAGTGAGGCACAGGTCACTGCTGCCCAGCTCAGGCCCACACCTTTTGGTGGTACCTCCCTGCAGTCTTGGCTCTTGGTATCAGCTCTGCTGCTGGAACAGAGCTCAGAGATGTGACACATGAAGAAGAGAAAAATCCTCATCCTCCTTCCCTGTATTTCTAGTTCTTGGTGTCACCATCACCTAAAGGTGGACCCTGGGAACAGGTGAAAGTGGAGAGAAGACTCCTTCCTTTTCTCTCCCAATCATTCCTGGATGTTGATATCAACTAAGGGCCGACAGCCAAGAAATTAACAGCAGCTTTCCAAACCCCTCTCAGCTGTATTGCACATCCTCTTTAAGCTGAGCATGAGAAGCAAGTCAACTTATTCTTCTTCCTATCAACTTACCTGGCCCAAGGGCTCAAGGATTTCACAGCCGAGGTAGGGAGCTATTGCAGTGTGGATTTAGGACATTCCCAGTCCGATAAGAACTGAGATCTGGATTTGGATCCAGTTGAGATATATGGTTTAAGCATATAAAAAATCTTTTTTGGGATATCACCAAGGATATTCTAATATTAATTAGTCCCTTGAGTTCCCTAAAGGTAGCTGACAACTTCATTTAATTTCTAGAGAAAGTTTTACCATTTCTGCTGCTGGCACTCTGTTTAAACACTGTAGAGGTTTTAGCGGTGATACAGGAACACTCAAATACCAACAATTCCCTTCCCTGTATCACTTCATGAGGAGATAGCCCCCAACCCAAGGTGCCACCCAAGCCAGCCACCCTTCTATACCACCTCCACGCAACCATGTTCTGCTTTTCAGGTGCAAGCAGGGATGGGCAAGCAAAGAAGCAGAGATGGGCACTCACAGACATGGGCAATGTCTATGCTGGTCATAGAATCACAGAATATCCTGGCTTGGAAGGGACCCACAAGCATCGAGTCCAACTCCTGGCCTTGCACAGGACAGCCCCAAGAATCCCACCATGTGCCTGAGAGCATTGTCCAAACACTTCTTGAGCTCTGTCAGGCTTGTGGCTGTGACCACTTCCCTGAGGAGCCTGTTCAGTGCCCAATCAGTGAAGAACCCTTTCCTAATGTCCAACCTAAACCTCTCCTGACACATCTTCATGATATTTCCTCAGTTCCTATCTCCATAAATCTGGAGGAAAACGGCCAGGATGTGGGGGTAAAATCTGTGCTTAGTCAACAGACAACATGCAGTTCAAATCCAGCATCTAAATCCTGGCAAGCCTTTTCCTTGATTCCTTGCTTTCATGCAAATCCTGATTAGCTCCTAGGAGAACCTCACTGGGATGTGGATGTCGAGACTGATGTGCATCTTGGTGAGGGCCTGTCCACACCCTTGAAGCTGAGGAGGCTTTGCTCTGGATGCCCACTTTGAAGTTGAGCTGGGCTTTCATTCGAAACAGAGCCTGGCAGCTCAGCTGCGGAGCAGGAGGGATCGGTGCTCCATGGCTGCTGGACAGGCTAACAGAGATGTGTTAACAGCTGCTAATGTGCTGCAGCTCCAATTTCAATTTCAGAGCATTGTGTGTTAAAAAAAAAAAAAAATTAAAAAAAAAATCAGACATTAACAGTTAATAACAAGGGAATATTTCACTGGTTTTGCTTTTGACATAACGGAGCAGGAGGCTTGGTGAACCAGGAAAGGCTCCATAATGCAACATCCTGAGGCTGACACGGAGCAGAGAGTAGATGAAAAAGATCCCACTCTGCCTTTAATTTATAGCATATTTTATTACGTGACACAGATTTAATAAGTGAAAATATAAATATCAGGGTAACAATTACAGAGGAAACAAAACTTGGAAGTCACGTCAACCTATGAGGCCCCACAATTGCGTCCAGAACCTCTTATTTCCTCTGACACTCTCCTCTCTGGGCCTAAACTGCATTGTCTCCATCACAGACATGTGATTGGGTGGTGGAGGAAATCATTGCAATAGTTTCTTTGTGTTGCAGCTGGGAGAGGCAAACAGTTCCAGAGGTGCCCCTGGAGAGGCACACTTTTATGATGAAGGGTTGGTGTAAATAAGACTTCAGCACCAATCAAAGAGGTTTTGAAACAGATATTTTGATACTCAATTAAACTCAATAAAAACGTAAGAACAAGCAGATCCACGCATTAAAGACAACAACAATTCTCAGCTATAAGCAGGAAAATAGCATGTAGAAGATGGTCTTGCATCCATATTTTCATCAATGGGGCTGTCACTGCCTTGCAGATCTGGAGAACTTCAAGGAAGACATGGGATAAAGAGGAAATATTCAGAAAAGACTAAAATAAGGCATTCAGGATCTGAAAAATTCACCTGATAATGAAGCTGCCTACTCTGTCCATGGGGCAGCTAGGGAGTCTAGGGAGTGATTTAAACCATGTCTGCATGGTGGAGCTGGCCTGAATTCACCCTGGTCTTTTGCCATGTGTCTTCTGTTAGACATCTATGCCTGCAGCCAAAGTTGGGAAACCCTCTGGGATTCACCCAGCAGGTTCAGCCTGTTGCCCTGAGCTCCAACATGTGACCTCAGTGATGGCTTCTGAGTTCACAGCCAGCTTGGGAAGTAACTCTCGGCTACTTTGCCTGTTTCATTTGCCTTTTCTCTATTGTGATGCTGAGCCACATCAGATCTGGACTTTGACCTGATGGGCAGTGGTGCTCTTGGCTGAGTCTGGGTCACGACCACATGCTCCTCCCTACGGGCAGGAGTAAGGTGGGAAAGGCTTTCATGTAGACAGGCAACAGGAACTCCCCCATTTCTCAGCTGAAACTAGAGCCTGACTACAGTTTCTGCCTCTGCCCACTGTTTTGGGATATTCCTATCAGTTGGTTTGGCTGCAGACACTGGTCTCAGCTGAGAGGTAGCATTTGCTAATGGTTGCTGCATCACTGTGAGCCAATGTCATGTACCTCTCAGTTGGCATTTGGCTGTGGATTCTTAAGGTAACAGGTCAGCTTAGATGTTTTCTCAAGTGACTCTTAGGAGCCACAGCCCTCACCACGGTCTGCAAGTCTGCACAGCACATTGCAGAGTACCTTCTGAAGTTACTGTAAGCTTGCATGTCTCGAACTGGGACCAAAAATGTTCTAAGCAAAAACTTGGCACAAATTGTAGGGATGATACTCACCCATTAGGTCTGTACACCCAAGGTTGTGGTGGCTCCTGTAGGATGTGATGCTTGAGTGGTTTTCTGGAAAGGGTTGTTCAGTTCCCATACAAAATGGACAAATCACTTCATGAAATGCTATGGTCTGTGGTGTCCAACTATCTAAATAGATAGTCTAAATGGGTCATTCCCTCTGGTCTTCAAACCTGTGACTAGTCTAAAAATAAAAGTCCTTGAATTTCCCCCCTTTGCATTCTGCAGTGAATGCTTGGAAAGGGGAAGGAGGTTGGATCTGATTTGAATCCAGGAGACAGGTTAGAAACAAAATAATAAGAAGCATTAAAGTGAAAATGAAGAGTAGTCAGATCACTGAATTTTAAAAGAAAAACAAATACACAATAAAGTGATACCTCTGCTCCTTGGACCAGCTCCTACTCCAAACCACCTATCACATCTCATTAGAACAATGTTGAGCTCTTTGGAAAAGAGGTGCCTGCCTAGGATCCACTTTCAAAGAAAACTGCTGGGAGTTTACTTAGAGATGAAGAAAAAAAAATCAGAGCTTTTATAAGAACCAGAGAGAGTAGAATTCCTCACTCCAAAGCAATTGTTATATTTTAAATATTCTATTAAAGAATCCATTTTCTTCTTTTTCCTTAAATGTCTGGGGATAGGTTTCAACGTACATCTTGAATTGGGCTCCGCAGAGTTAGGATTTCCAGTGGCATTTGGTTTTGATAAACCTCTTTTTTTTTTTTTTTTTTTTTGCCTTGAAGCAGTTTGTTCTCTTGGCAAGAATACAGAGACTGGCAATTGTAACTCACTTCTTGTTGCCAGCAGTAAGGCAGGCTTGAGGTCCTCTTTTTCAGCTGTAGCACGTTTGGATGTTTGGAACCAGAGTAGTGAAAAGAGGGGGAAAGGAGGAGGGAAAAGGAGAGTGAAAAAAAAAAAAGACCCCTAAATCTGTTCTTTTCTCTACTGTAAATTACAACCCTGCTTTTTTAATTTCCTTTCCCAGCACAATGTTATTCATTCATTTCCAAAGTAAACAGGGGACTTAGAGAGTGAACAGCTTGGGAGAACAAACTGTCCTCTTTTCACAGTCTTTACCTGTCAAGAGCCTGATTAAACACATACATGTTGAAGGCAAGTATGGTATGGTGGCCTTTGGGAAGCTTCTGCACCCCAAGGGTTGACACGAGGCTGATCCTGAAGCTCTGAGGTCTTCAGAGAACCGATGGGTTCTTGTTCATCTGAGCTACTGAATGAGGCTAAAAATACTTTTTTTTCTTTTTTTTTTTTTTCCTATAAAGTTTCTGTTTTTCAAACACAAAACCTTTGGGACTAGCTTGAAAGAGACTGCAAAGAAAGACTTCCCAGTTGCTAAGCCTATTGAAATCCCTGATTTGGGATGATAGACATTTTTTTTCATGAAAGGTGAATTGGGAGATACTAAGTCCTTTACTAGAAAACAGTCCATTCTAATTATATAACTGTGTGTTTCCTGTTTCTGTTTGGCACAACAGGCTAGTCCTCTCCAGTATAACTTCATGGATCTTCCAGAGTGGCCCCATGGAGGTATGTGATTATATGTTTCTTGATGAGGAAGTCAGATGTTCCTGCTTCATAATTTCTATTTCCTCAGTAGATTCCGGTATTTCCTTTAAGGAGTCTCTACGGTCTGGACTAAAATCTTTAGTAAAGGTAAAGCAGGACACATTTCACACAGGTCACCTCCCATCCATCTCCTGACCCATTTCCCACCTACCCCACCCTCTCTCACCCACCTACTGATTTCTACGGTACCTATAGAGGTAAAATTCATCACACAATTAGCAAGCAGGGTCACAGAGCAGGCCGAGAGGTGGAGGTTGTCAGCTCTGTTTGTGACTCCACTGCTGAGATTGCAATAACCTTGAGCAAATTTATTAACTTGTTTGACCATCTCGACATGAAAATAGGCTGAAGTCTAACATTTTCAACCATCAGTAAGTTTGGCAGGAGTCAATGGAAGCAGGAATGCTGCTGGTGTGGATAGGCTACCCAAAATCGTCAAGAATCCGTGGGTCTTGGTGTTCTCCATCCCCAGACATTGTCCCCACATTGGGGATGGCTCTGGGTAAGTTCTTCTTTCTCCTGGCTTGTGTTCCCACTGCAGGGTTGGAGGGCATCATGTAGAGCTGGGTGACTGTAGCTCTCCCTAAGTCTGTTACTCCCACAGAAACCTCACTCTTGATGGTGGCAGGGTCTGGGAGAGACACGCAGCAGACAAGAAGGATATGAGTGCCAGTTCTCTTAGTGTAAGAGTAAGATGCCCAGACAAATACACTTTTAGCTAAAGAAAAAAAAAAAAAAGAAAAAACAAGGAGGGAAAACTATTTTTTTTTCTTTTATTTTACTGTGTATATTGGGCACATCTCACTTTCTGAGGTCATTTTCAGGAGTTTTCTTTCTCCCTTGCATGTAAGTGACTAAAGGTTCTGGAAAAACTTTTAGATTTTTCCTGTTTATGTGAGTGGGTTGATTTTGTGTGGGGTTTTTTTTGTGTATATACTTATATATAAATAATGCTGGAATACAAAATAATTACTGGTTTTTAGAAAAACCATCTGGGAGTTTCTCTGTATCCTGTAAAGCAAGAACCAGAGGGAGTTGCTGGGTCCATTTCACAGGCAAAAAAGTCAAAATGGATGCAAGGAAATACTTCTGTTTAAAGCATGTAATCACCCTAAGGAATTCCCTGCCAGAGGAAACCATTGAGGCAGAGTTGAAGAAGGTCAGAGTGATATTTTTAAAGGCTTGAATGTTTATGTGAACAAGCAACACCCATTACGTCCTTTTTCTCACTGACCAAGAAGATTGATCAAATAGTACAGGGACACAAAATATATGACCACCAGGGAGAAACTTGAGTGTAGAAAAGTAACTGTTTTCACACTATGGTTCACTATGCACCATTTAAAAAAGAACTGTCAGCCAAATCAAAGCCATTAACATCTGGAAGAGCACGTTTCAGAGATCAACAAGTTCTAGAGCCATACAATGATACTGCTACAGAGTTATGACAATGTGTGTAAGAATCTGTAGTATCAAAGCACCTTCTCAGAGCTTTAACCTTAACTTTTCTCACTTTAGTATTTAGTTACAAAATAATAATAGTTTCCCCCTTTTTCTCTCTCCTTTGTGGAATACCATCTCAACCAGTTACATTCAAACCCTGACCACACTTTCCCTGAAAATTTCCTCCTTGGCTTTATCTCCAGTGGAACTCCTATAAATGATGCACTAAAAAGAAACTCATTACTTTTGCAAAATTCCTTTTCCTCAGGTAGGATTTTAGTCATAAGGGATTTGCTTTGATTTTTCTTACCTCTCAGGGCAATACAGAAAATGTAGGGTGGGCCTATCCCACCACAGACTGCAACAGCCTGATACCCCAAGGCTACCAGCCAACAAAGTGGCACTTGGGAGTGCAACCATCTCTTCATTGCACTGCTGAAACTCACCATGCCATCCTTTTGGTTGAGGCCAACTGGCAGTGCCCAAATAGTGTCCCTGTACAGCCTGGAACTAAGACCTTGCAGGCACCATGCCCAACAGGCAGGTTACATCCAGCCATCCTATTAAGAAGATTCAGAGGTTGTGCTACATGCAGGTCCCACCATGCCAGTTAGCCTCCATGTCTAGGGTTTAGATTAGACATTGGGAAGAAATTCTCCACTGTGAGGGTGGTGAGGCCCTGGCACACGTTATCCAGAGAAACTGTGGCTGCCCCATCCCTGGAAGTGTCCAAGGTCAGGTTGGATGGGGCTTGGAGTAACCTGGGATAGTGGAAGGTGTCCCCACCCATGGCAGGGGGGCTGGAATGATATGATCTTTAGGGATAGACTGGACATGGCACTTAGTGCCATGATCTAGTTTACAAAGTGATGTTCGGTCACAGGTTGGACTCGATGATCTCAGAGCTCTTTCCCAACTTAACTGATTCTGTGATTCTGTCCCTTCTAACCCAAACCATTCTATGATTCTCTGATTCTCTGATCTTTAAGGTCCCTTCCAACCCAAAACTTTCCATGATTCCATGATTCTATTCCCATCCATCTCATTTAATAGCAGAAAAGGGGCACAGTGGGCTCAGGGCTTGGATGCAGCATCTCATGTCCTTCGACCATGTGCCCAGGTTCCCTTTCTAGTGCAACCTTGCCATGAGAGGGGGAATGAGAAGATTTGAGGTCTTGATCTGAGGAGGAATCTTGTGCAGATAAAGGATTCAGATGAGGCTACAGCACTCAAATCCTGCAGCATAGTCACAATCACAAACTTCTCATCCCATTCATGCCACTCAAAGGTAGAAAATAACTCTTTTTTCTGTACAGATGGAACAGAATTTTAGAGAAATTAAGTAAACAAGGTTGTCTTTCACCCTAGGGCTGTTAACATTGTCAAGATAGAAATATGACTTATTCCAAAGTGTCAATTAGGCCTGGACAAAAGGTTTTGAAGTAAAAATTAACTCTCCTTGCCTTTTATTCTTTTCATTTCTGGACTGCTGTAATTTGGATGTTTTTCATTCCAGTCAGCAATGCCAGCAGAAGGTTGAAGAGTAATATACTTTAATTTTACTATCTCTTTCCTCACAAGAAAAAAGCATCATACCTCCATAACTGGAAGATCTATGTCCAACAGCTGTGCCCATTGCCTGTCTCTAACAATTCCTATCAATGACTTGAAAGAAATACTGAAGTTACGCTGGGGATAACAAGGGTCTGAGCATCATTATGAACTGTTACCACCCATTAGCTCCCTTCCTAGCTAATCTTACTTCATCTGGTCTAAAAATTCTGGTGGTTATGAGTACCTTGTTTGAATACTCTAACTGCTGCTCCCAGAAATGGTAGCACAAGTGGGTGTTTTAACAAACAAAGCCTAGCAAAGAAAGACTCAAACTGAAGTCAATTAAAGACTCCAGTGGACTCAAGCCACTAGATGCCATTCTCCATCACCACACTTCTATTGGTACCTTATATTTCAGGAATTAATTTAGAAAACTCAAACAATAGTATTCCCTTTAAAGACAAGTTGGCTGCAGTCCTGCATATTTTGTGGGCTGACCTGAAAGCATGGTCTACAGCCCACATAACATCTCATCCTCTTGGTCTATGACTGAAGCAACTTCTCCACATGAAAGCATTTGCAAAGGACTCTTTGCCACTGGGTTTATGGTGGAGGTGTCCTGGGAGGATGAGAAGCAATTGCAGAAAATAAAAAAAATATTAATTGCTCTGTCATGAAATGCTTCCTCAAACTTGCCAGAATCAACTGATTCCCTGAGGAAACCTGATTAGAACACTAAAATCATAATTAAAGACCACCTCATTCCAACCCCCTGCCGTGGACAGGGACACCTTCCGCTAGTCCAGGTTGCTTCAAGCCCTGCCCAACTTGGCCTTGGACACTTCAGGGATGGGGCAGCCACAGCTTCTCTGGGTAACCTGTGCCAGGGCCTCACCACCCTCACAGTGGAGAATTTCTTCCCAATATCAAGTATAATCCTTTTCTCTTTCAGTTTAAAGCCATTCCCTGAATGTTTCCAGTTCTGCAATTCTTTGTGGGAGCAAACAGCACAATGTGTGCTCAGTTATATGAAAACTTCTTTCAAAAGTCAGATCTTTCAGAATTTTGGAAAATATTTCAAATCTCGCTGAAGTGATAAGAAACTACTGTAAGACCATCAAAGGCCTTACAGAAGTCCAGAAAGTTGACATCTGTAGCCCTTCCCTCAGTAGTCAGAGCCCTCTCCATTAAAATCTTCCTTCCATATCTCTGGAATCACATGTGGCTCATGAGTTCAGGTTCAACTCTCCTAAGTTTTTTATTCCTAACAGTTGAAGTTTCCAAGGCTTTTCATCTGGTGCAGCAACTAATTTGTTCTAAATTTACTTGTCACTAAATCTACCGTTCTTTCTTTCCCATGTCTTTGTGCTAAGGATGGGGGTTCCTCTAAAAAAGAGTAAGGGAAAGGACCACATTAGAATGACATTAGAGATGAACTGGAGTCCTGCCTCTGGAAGCTTTCAATCAATTGGGGATGACATTTATTTAACCAAGACAAAAGTCCTGTGGCTCTGATTTTGTTGTCACACAGCAGCACAGCTCTGGAAAAGCTAAGCAAGGGGTTGTTTAAACTCAGATTATAGCAGGTCCTTTTTTCTTATCCCTTTGGAACAATAAATCGGCTTAAAATATAAGACGATACCAAATGCTTATTACTCCTGTGGAGAATTAATGAACCGTGGCATCTAAACTATCAGTGGTCAGACCATATGTTATTAGAAATGGTGGATGCTCTGTATTGGTTAGGGATGTTATGCATTTGTGATTAAGGCTATGAAACTTAACCAATAAACACAGCTGAGAAATGAGCATAAACAGTCAATCCATATGAGGGAAACTGCTCACGTGAAGTAAATGTAGCAAAATGCAATTTAATGAGCCTTGTAGGGAAGACTTGCTACATCCAAGAAACTTTCCCATAAACTAATATTGCCTGAGACCAGCTGCTAATCAAAATAATCCTTGGTCTTACTGGACAGTGGTCCTATAGACATAGGGAGTATAAGAGGCGTCAGACACTAATAATCTTATCACTCTTGGGATATTTACTGCTGGCAATATTGATCTTCCCTGCTAGAGCTTGTAGAGCCAGGCAGCAATCATAAACTGCAAAAGAAATTGTGAGGCAGGTCAAACCAGCAAGGCAAGTCACTGTTCTGTGCCTCAGATTGCCCATCACTGCAATGTGATGCCAACATATACAGCCAATGCAGCTTCCCAGGTTTGTACTGGAAGGGTTTAATTAATGTGTTAATGAATGTCTAAGCACTTCAGCTCCTGTATTCCTTCATTGTCTCGGACATCATTTAGCAGATAATCAGAACAAAGCTATTCATCACAATGAGCTCCTTAGGGTCCTGGGTGAGTTACCTCTGAGTGTTTACAAAATGCTGTTAGAGATTTGGCAAGTATTAATAAATCATAGAATGGTTTGGGTTGGAAGAGACCTTAAAGATCATCTAATTCCAATCCCATGCCATGTGCAGGGACACCTTCTACTAGACTGGGTTGCTCAGAGACCCATCCAACCTGGCCTTGAACACTTCCAGGGATGGAGCAACCACAGCTTCTCTGGGCAACCTGTGCCAGGGCCTCCCCACCCTCACAGAGAAGGATTTCTTCCCAATTTCTGATCTAAATATACCCTTTGTAAGTTTGAAGCCATTCCCCCTTGCTCTGTTCCTCCAGGCCCTTGTCTAAAGTCCCTCTCCAACTTTCTTGGAGCCCCTTTAGGCACTGGAAGGGACTCTACGGTCTCCCCAGAGCCTTCTCTACTCCAGGTTGAACATCCTCAGCTCTCCCAGCCTGTCTCCAGAGCACAGGAGCTCCAGCATTTGGAGCAGCTTTGTGGCCTCCTCTGGACTCACTCCAACAGTTCCATGTCCACCATATATTTGAAACCCCAGAGCTGTATTCAATACTTAGACAGGGTCTCATGAGAATGAAGTAGAGAGGGAGAATTCCCTCCCTTGACCTGCTGGCCATCCTTCTTTTGATGCAGCACAGAATACATGGCTGACATCTAAATCTAACACTGTGAAGCAAATATATCTCTAGAGTTTGGCTCAGCACTGCTCCCAAGCCATCGTGGTCCCAAAGGATCACAGCTCATCTAATGCCAATTCAGCAACACTGTTCCTAAGCAGAACTTGGGCCACACCATTCCCCAGAGAGCAGTCTCAGCTTCACTGAGAGATGTGCCTGAGGTAGCTGGTGCACTGATTTGATGGAGCATCCTGATTTGCTCAGGACATTTTCATGGGTGGGGAAAAAAAATTATGCAATTAGAATCATAGAATAGTGTGGGTTGGAAGGGGCCTTTAAAGGATGCTTAGTCCAACCACCCTGGAAAAAGCAGGGACAGCTTCAACTAGGTCAGGTTGCTCA
Organism: Pipra filicauda; assembly: GCF_003945595.2. Classification (NCBI taxonomy): domain Eukaryota; kingdom Metazoa; phylum Chordata; class Aves; order Passeriformes; family Pipridae; genus Pipra; species Pipra filicauda. The sequence continues at coordinate 78,799 of NW_024104833.1, forward strand.
GAGCCTTGTCCAGTCTGGCCTTGAATATTTGCAGTTCTTTGTGGGAACAAGCAGGATGATGTGTGCTAAGTTCTCTTAGAACTTCTTTCAGATATCAAGTCTTTAAGAATTTTGCAAAATTGTTCAGAAGTCACTGAACTGAGAAGAGATAAATGTAAAGCTGTCATGAGAAACCTGATGAAATCCTGGTGGCAGCAAAGCTGAATTCCTGTTATATACACCAGGTTCCCTCTAACCCCTTTCAGCTTTCCCTTGTTTATTATTCTTCCCTGGTTTACAAGCTGCAAAGAAACTTGACATAGATTATTATACACGAACAGGCTCAACGCATCTTGAGATGGATTATTTCCTTCCTTCAGAGCTACAAGAAGGCTGGTGTTGCTCATGGTTTGGTATCTTTTGACATTTCACTGGAAAAGCTTCCTTTTAGCTCACTAAGTCTACAGTCTGGGGATGTCTGATCAACACAGGCCCATTTACCTGCTGGTGTCTCCAGCACTCGGGTCTGTAATGGGATTTGCTGTTCCTGTCATGCCTTACATCTGGTTTTGCTGTTTAGAAAGAGCTAATTTCAACCTACAACAGCACTGAGATTTGCTAAAATGTCCATTCCTGTGAGGTGGCCCCATTTTCCACAAGAACCATATGATGAAGAATAGGAAGTGAGAGGAAAAGGAAAAAAAGTAACTGGAAAATCAAGCAAAAAAGTTTTGAGTTGTTTGACACAGTCTATTTATTCATTTGCCAAAGTAAATAATTTCTGAGCTATGCAATCAATGAGCATTTGGAGGTTTGAAATAATATTTAGGCTCATGGATGCCTGAGCCGTTTCTTCAGTGTACAGGCCTGCTGGACAAATGGACTTGTCTGAGTCTGCCTCTATTTCATGTACAAACTGGGGAAATTCCAGTTTTCCAAAATTGAAATATGGTGTTGGTGCCATCTCCTTTTGAGTATCAGAATTGAAGGAAGCTGGTAGTGTCTCAAAGATGTTTGTGTATCGGATGGAAACTAAAAACTTCACCGGGGAAGAATTGCTATTAGCATTTCTTACAACACACTAATAGTGTGTCATGGCTGACAGAGCCCAACAAGAAGATGCCACATGACACCAGAGACAAGCAGTGAGTCTGGAGTACACATGTCACATTGAGATTGCCCAGCCACCAAAAGGAATTGGATCCAGTTTAAAAAACAGTTTTTGGTAAGATTATCTTGATCTGCAAAATTATCTTCTTGAAAATTGCAGCTAACTCTTACTGCACCATCCTATCAGAATACAAGCAGATGGTTCTCCAGTGGTGCTGAGGCATTTTATATATATATTCTGATATAAACCAGCAAGCAGGACTCATTGCAAATTAGCATAACTCTTCTAGTGCACTGTATGGAATTCAGCCCTCTGGATTATTCCATTTTCCAGTGAAATACAGATTATAATATAGCATGTGTTCTGTTTTTAAAGCAATTAAGCTTAAATATACTTGTTCTTCAGTTTAATTTTCCTTCTGAAAGCACAGCAGTCATCTTCTATCAACAAATCCATTCCAGAATGTTTTTGCTAGCAACTGTTACTAAGATTTTTTTGATCCAAAGTGGAAGCTTGAGAGGGGTATAATCAGCTCTCTAGCATGGCTAGAGACATTTGCCAGTAGCTAAAATACACAGTAAGCAAAATATCTGCCCTTCGGATGTTTTTAAAGCAAAGAAAAGCCATCAAAACTTTAGGACATAAACCCCATCTGCTTCTCATCCTGGAAAAGCAGGATTCATTCTAGTCTAGCTGTAGGATGGCTGCTTTCAGACAGGAAGGAACGGCTCTCTGGTCCAAGCAATCAGAGACTGTATGACAAGAACGACTGGAAGAAACCCCATTATTGGCATTATGCAACAGGATTGGGGTGTGGACTCCAAAAATGCAATTATAGAAGGTTTCCTCCCAAAACAGATGTCTGCAGTTGGTGTCTTCTCCTGGATTCCCACTGAGAGCCTGGTAGATGCCAGGCTTGACCTTGGGAGCAGTTTTGGCTGTAGATGCCATGTTGCCATGGGTCTGTGCCCAGGAGCAAAACCCAAACATGTAAGAAAGTGGTGAAGCAAACACCAGGCCCCATCCCTGGCCCTTAATGTTGAGGCAAAGCACCAATTTATTGTGCTGAAGCCTTTAATTGTTTTATCAATCACTGGAAAACGCTTCTTCCATTTTCTCCATCCTCATCCCATTGTAGGGGATCAAGCAGAATAAACAAGCTTGTGCATTACTTGTTGCCAGGATTTTGGGGTTGTCACCCAACCAGTGGATTGCACACATCCCAACCAGTGGATTGCACACATCCCTGTTCCCTAACTTGTTATAAACAAATCCAGTTCCTACCAGTGAGCATTTTGTCATGTCCCGTTCTCACTGCGCACGTGCATCTACATGATCCATGAGGTTTTGATTGCTTCTGAGGTCTGCTCCAAGAGCTGTTTCATGTGCCTGTGATGTTATCAGGAGTAGCTGGAGAAACAAAGGTGTTTCCGCAGAAAAATTGGCAGCTAAGGGAATAAGGAAACGATTTTCAATTAATTTGTTTTAAGGTACCTTTATCATGCTCAAATCTAAACATATTGATTTATATTACAGCTTTGGCATCATAAACATTTGATAGGAATATTTATTAGCATTTTGCTGGTGTTTTTGGCTTTCCAAAGCAAACTTCTAAGGAAATTTTTAAACACACACATGCTACACAATTGGCTGACTCCAACTCACCTCCTCAACACAACTGGATTGCATGAATATTAACTTCTCTCATAAAGCAATCCAGCACTCAGGGGTGCAGACAGATCACAGAACCAGGCTTCTGAGCTAAAGCTACAAATGGACCTAAGTGCTACTTCCAGCATGGTATTTTACAGGGATCCTTCAAATTCCTGTGGCTGAGGGCTATGCACAGTCACACTACTGCTGGCAAAGCCCCACGGGCCTCGAATCTCCACCAGAGAAACTACAGCAGCCTTGGAACTGTCATCCTGCTCAGACCCCTGTGTCACATCAGAGGCAAAGCAGAGCTCCCAGGCTGCCTGTCTGCTCTGTAGCCTTTCCTCTAGGACCTGCTTCAGGGCTTATTGTTCTTTGAGTACAGTTACTATACTTCTTTGGGCACTGTTGTTATACTTGGCTTTACACCAACCAGAGGTAGCAATGGAACTTTCCAATGTTACCACCTGTGTCCCACCATATCCCACAGAGCAGTGACTGAACTGGACTATTTTCCTTCTCCTTTGCCTACCCCACCAAAGAGGTGTTCAGAAAACTGCCCCAAAAGTCAAGATGTGGATTAAAGTTCCTGCCTCAAACAAGTGTAAGGAGTATCTGAGAAAAAAACAACTCCCCATATTCCTCTTTCACTGTCAAAAAACAATTTGTTGTCCTGCAGGTTTCCATAAAATTGGGCAAATGTGACTTACATGCCTAATGTAAAAAAGATTCAGAGCTTAAATCCCAGCTAGAGTCCCAGATGGACAGAGAATCATAGAATCACTGCATCATTAAGGTTAGAAAAGACCTTCAAGGTCATCAAACCCAGCCTTTGACCGAATACCACCATGACCACTAAACCATACCACAAAGTGCCACATTTACTCTTTCTTTGTTTTCTCAACACTTAGCTTATTGAACACCATGTCTTCCTTTATCCAGAACCAGGAATCTAGAAGCCCTGAGTCTTGCCCATCCTCCTATTTTTCACAGGTGTCCCCAGGTATATTTAAGCTCTGCTTTCTGGTTTTGGGTAATCCTATTCATTCACCTAACCTGCTTACAGAGATCCTGAGTGCCTGATGCCTGGAACAGCCTGAGTCTGCATATAGATCTAGTTTTAGTGACTTTTTCAAGACTAGGCAGAAAGTGAATGCAAGAGCCAGGAATGGAAGCCAAGTTTCTTGTTTCATAAACTCCTGAGTTAACCACTTCTGCTCATAAGAATCAAACATGAAAAGAACATAACAAAGGGGAGGGACAAGGAAAGCTTTCAAAGGACCCAACCCAACATAACCCGTTCAGATTTCTTGAATGCCTTGTGTTGCCAAACATTTACGGCTTTGAGCACTGCTGGAATTCTCAAAGTTAGTGGATAATTTTCCTCACAAATTTTATTACTGTAGAATTTGATTCTGTTACCCTTATGCATCTTGGTAAGCCTCACTTTTTTCCCCAGAGGTTGAAAAGAACCCTTAGGCTCAGAGGGTACAGAAGAATGCCAAGTGCAGAAACTAACTTTTATTTTGTTTCCTTTTCCCTAAAAATAAAAGGAAATGAGCAGATGAAACCCACGTTGTTTTCTGAGCTTTTTTTTCTTGCTAATGAAATTTGCCTTCCCCTGTGATGATCACTTTTCCTTGCTGTACTACTCAGGACAAGGTAACAGTGACTATGCACCTGATCCAGTGAGAACTTCTCCCCTCAGATCATTTTCCTGTCAGGAAAGGCAGGTTTACTCCTACCTGAATGGTTCCTGGAGGTGGTTTCGTTTTGGCAAATCTCACAGGAGACCTAAGTAACAAGTTGCACTGGAAATTGATGTTATTTTCTATCAGCTCAAAAAGATGCTTCTGACTTTTCAGTGTTGGATTTAAGAAAGCTTGATGAGGACCAGGGGCTCAGTGACCAGGGCCTGTGGGTCTTTCAGTAAGGAAATTTGGTGGGAAGTAGGAGTGGGTCTATATTTCATAAGGTGCTTTGAAGTAAAAGAGAAAGAGAGACAATATTAAAATGGACTTTTTTTGCTACAATTTAATATGCATGAAAGCACTTTCCACAGCAGTTGCTATAATGGGAGTGTAAACATTTTTTAAACAGCCATCTACTCTATTTCTTGGGGAAAGAAAAATACATAAATGAGTAAAACCAACAACAGTGAAGAAGAAGTGGTGTCCTGGCTTCTGATCAGAAGGGGGAAAGAAAATTTAAAAAAAAAAAAAAAGACTCCTGTACAACATAGAGGAGAAGAAAACTCCAGTAAACAAGACAAAACAGATGTAATTAGAAACAGGGCCCCAGCAGCACTCGAGGCTGGAAGGTAAGGGGAGAGAATGTGAGAGCTGCAGAGGAGAGTAGAAGAACTGGAAAACCCGAAGAAAACCAAGGGGAATTGAATAAAAACAACAGTCTGCTTATAAAAGTAAACAGAGGGGGAAGGGAGAATATGCAAAGGGAAAACAGATGCACAGTGAGACAGTGCTCAAGAGACAGAGGGAGATGAAAGCAGTCTGAAACTAGAGGGAAACTTGGAGTGAAAAAAAAGGAACAACCGAAAAATCCAACAAAAAATGTTGGCAGCAATGCCTTGGTGACCTTCACACAGTGAGATGCCTCTGTTTGTTTGGACCCTGGGGAGGCTGGTGACATTTTATCGACATGGAAGAATTTAACACCAAGAGTACGCTGAGGAACCTGAAATACAGTAATGCTATCTTACTTGGGATTGTTTTTAAAGTCTCTTTCCTGTTTTACCTCAGTCACAGAGATCTGAGAGGGAGCAGATGAAGAGGAACTCTGAAATTGGGTCAAGGTACCTATGTGAGGTCTGGCTTCAGCCCTCAGAGAGCCTGATCCACCATTATTAGCTGAGCATCCTCTTCCAGTGGGCTCTGAGTGCACATGTCCCATAGGCTTGAAGCCACACGGTCTACAAAATCATGATTTCCAGACACAGTTTAGGTTATTTGTAGGAATGTGTCCTTTCTGCTTAATAGATGTACAAAAGTAACCTGTCATGGAAAAAAGCTGTTTTCTGGCTTTTGTGGAACCTGTTGGAAACCCCACAGTGGTTTCAAGTACTGCAAACCCATGCTGTAGGTCTTCTGACATGAGAAGTTTCTCTGAGCTTTAACTCACAAGGCTGGGATTCTTACAAGGCTACAGGGGAGTTGTGCAAGGAGGTTTAAAATTTTGTCCTCTCAGCTGTACATCCTTGTCCTTGGGCAGCTCAGAGTTTGGTGAGTCAGTGCAAACTGACTCACTTTTACATAGATAGTGTAGGACAAGGGGGAATGGCTTTAAACTAGTAGAGGAGAGATTTAGATTAAATGTTAGGGAGAAATTCTTTACTGTGAGAGTGGTGAGGCCTTGGCACAGGTTGCCCAGAGAATTCCTGGATGCTCTGGATGTGTTCAAGGCCAGATTGGATGGGGCTTGGAGCAACCTGGGATAGTGGAAGGTGTCCCTGCCCATGGCAGGGCGTTGGAATTAGATAATTTTTAAGGTCCCTTCCAACCCAAACCATTCCATGATTCTATGATTCTATGACCCTAGGATTCTGTGACTCTATCATCATGACAAGACACAGCAGACACAGAAAGGATCTGTGCCCTTTTTGCCAGACTCTATGACAGTGTTTGACTTACTCCACTTCAGAGTTTAAGGGTTTCCAGAGAATTGGATGAGTCTTACTGACAGTATAGGTAAAAAGAGCCAATGACTGGGTCAGGAAGGCTGAAGATGTTCTCAGAGGGAAAGCTCAACATCTTTCTCAGCACTGTGATTTTGGGTTAGTGATATAGCATGAAGTGTTGCTGCTGTGTTATTCCTGTGCAGAGAAAAATCAGAGGACTTATAGTCCAGACTTTTATCTTCTTCCTGCCTTTCTCTCTCTGAGTATTTAAATGTGCCTGGCTCTCCAGCTTGTCTAATTGACCTCAATGGCTACATCTGTATTAATAAAACAAACATTGCCAGGAGTGATTCTTGTGCTCGGAGACTGACAATCTGGTTACTTTCACCTTATTAAACTCTGTTATCCTCTAAAACTGCATTCAATCATCTACTAGAAGTGGTCCTAGGAGTGTTCTTGTTCCTGCACCATCCTTGAGAGTAGCCTGTGAGAGACACAGAAGCCTGATGAGGATCACTCTGGCAGCATGACAGAGAACACCACCAGGCAGGTCTGTCCAAGGAACTGGTTATTCCTAATGTGACCAAGGTAAAGAGTAAATTGTCCTATGACAGCTCATCTCTGTCCATTGGTTCTCACCAAGCTGATTCAAAAGTAGTAGAGAAAGGTTGTACCTGTCAGAAAAAAACAAAACAAAACAAAACAAAACAAAACAAAACAAAAAACAACCAAACCCTGGTACAATTTCCTTTATAAAAAAAAAAAATCCCAAATCCTTTTAGGACAAATCCCCAAAGACATATATAATTTCCTCACCTTGTAAAATTTCACTGGTTTGCCCCAAACCACGGTGTTTGCCAGGAGAAATTTGGAACAAAATGAAATCTCTGTCCAAACACAAGAGGGGTAAAACTCCAGTTTCTGCTTTCTGTTTTGTTTAGAGAGAGGTCATGAGTGATTGCTTTTTTGTCAGAACCAAACTCCCTCATAGCCTAAGTCTCCTAGAAATGAATTTTTGGATCACTTTTGTTATAAGGAACAAACTCTACATCCAACAGCATTTAGATTTGGGACTTAGGTGTGGGCCTATTAGCAAATTAGAACTGTACATGATGCTAGGTTGAAGATCCAAACTCGCCCAAATGTTCAGGGAGTGATCAGGTCTGTGGTTTTGGTTCAGCTCCATCCCTGCTTTAGAGGGAGGGAAGTAGTTTGGACTTTGCTGATAAAAGAAACTCGTGCTTAAATCATTTTGTACCGGTAATGTATTAAATATACCACAGCAGATTCACAGGGCAAGGAAGTATTTTAAACATTGCAGTGAAAGGAACCATAGGAAATATATACCAGAAGTTAATTTTTTCCAGTTCTTTTCCAGCTCTGCACCCTGCCTTCGTTAGCTCTTGTGTCGGGTGGCTTATTTTCTCTTAGAACTGCTTTGGAATCATAAAACACAACTGGTGTGCCACAGGGAGTCTCTCGGTTTATATTTTGCAGATGTCCATAGTTTAATTGGGCCAGCAGGTGACCAGGATTACAAGGTCACCTTATGATGGTGATCAGCTCATGGCTGAACATGGGCCGCTCACAGGAACACATTGGGGCTGTTGTACCCACACTCGAGCCCTGAGCTCCACAGCTTCCCTGCAAGTCTGCTGTGGGTGTTAGATGCTTTCTGCCTGAAATCTGTCCTGGAGGTCAAGTTTCAAAATCTGATAGTGCCTCCTGGCCCTAAAAAAATGTGTCAATCCAGTGAGACCATGGTTTTGCTTAAAGGTAAAGCAATCCAGGGAGTTTTCAGGTCTGGATGTAACAATCGGTGATTATGGAGTTTATCTTGATATTTGTTAGTTGTTAATGGCAGTGCTTCCAGGGAGCTCAGCACGTTCCAGGGAGCCACACAGCATCCTTGGCCTGCACAAGCTGGGAGTTTAAGAACACGCACACTAAAGGAAACAGCAACAATAAAAAGGTGTTCTAAATGTTGAGGATTTTTTCCTGTCATTAAAGGTCACTTGATTCACTACTAGTTAGAGGGTGGTAGATTCTCAGAGGCAGAAATATCCATGGGGAGGGAAGTTGCAGGTTGACCTAGATGAGCATGGTGAGGTCAGCTGAAGCCTGGGCTTGGCCCTCTCCAGGTGTAGGGAGTGCCAAAACCAACAAGGATTTGCCTGTAGTCTTGGCAAGGAAAACCACTGTTAGGGCAAAGAGCCTCAGTGACAGTGGCAGAGGTTGTGACCGAGAAGAGGGTCAGCAGAGAACTAACAAACAGCAGCTTGGGAAGTCACATTGAGGAGTGATGCCCCTTTCAAATGCAAGTGGTGCTGGGACCATCTGTGATGCCTGGTGACCCCAAAACTATGGGAATACAGCTGTTCCTTTTCTACTAGAAAGCAAAATCCTGAAAGGCTGAGATCCTTTTGGGTGGCCCTGATGTGCAGTGTCTGGTGCTGTCCTGCAACTGGGGATAGAGGAAAGATTCAGATGTCCCTTGGCTCTGGCCAGGCTTACAAACCATAGAATCATGTGATGATTTGGGTTTGAAGGGACCTTAAAGCTCTAGTTCCAATGTAGCTGCCATGGGCAGGGACACCTTCCTCTAGAACAGGTTGCTCAGAGTCCCATCCAACCTGGCATCCCAAATGACATCCCAAGAGAAAAGAGCACGACATGACAAAGTTTAGTCACTGAAGGTCAGTGTTGCTTTATCCAGCATGGACTGAGTAATTTCTCAGCAGAGCTTTTCACTCACCAAACTATTCTCTTCCCTATTCCCTTGGGGGTTGCCATGTGACAAGAAAAGTCCTTTTCTGTTTTGCCAGGAGAAAAGCTTCTTTCAGCAGATAACAGAAACATTGCAGTGACTTTCAGTAGAACAGAGACAAGTGGATGAATGATCATGGGAAAAGATCAGGTGTATCACTTGAGTCTTTCAATATATATTTATTTTTTGAGGGACTTCCCCCTAAGTCCAGAAAGTGAAATTCAACTCTGAACTCTTCATCTATATGACTTGGGAAGGCCTTTTGACCTGCCTGGCCTTTTCTATTTGGGAAGAATGAGTAACAATACCAGGTATCCTCAGTAATTGCAGAAAATGCCCTCATGAAGTAATTCGCAGATCAGAAAGAACAGTATCAATGTCCAGAGATCACAAAGGACTGTGTAGAAATGTTTTTAAATAATGATGTATTAGTTCCTTATGGTAATCTCATATTTCAGAGTCATCTCATACCACACCCCATGTCTCCTCAGAACGTAGCAGTGACACTGGAAGCAAAACCCAAGTTAGATCCTGGTACACAGGTCTCTGCCTTTCCATTAAACTTGGTGCCTTTAAAATTATTTAAATTATTTATAGTCATTTATTTAAAATAAAGAAGACTGCTACCAGTGCAGGTCCTCTAACAGACCCACAAACACTTTGACTTTCTCCTGACAGATGCCCTATGTACAGACTAACTCATTTTAACTAAATTTGTGATAACTGCATAGGCTTAAGCACCCATGGCTGCTCTGAGAGAGCAAGTGTCACAGAACAGGCGTGCTGAGAAGGTTTACTCCTGTCTGAATGGTTCCTGAAGATGGTTTGCTTTTGGCAAATCTCACAGGAGACCTAAGTAACAAGTTGCACTGGAAATTGATGTTATTTTCTGTCAACTCAAAAAGATGCTTCTGAATTTTCAGTGTTGGATTTAAGAAAGCTTGATGAGGACCAGGGGCTCAGTGACCAGGGCCTGTGGGTCTTTCAGTGATGAAAATTGGTGGCAAGTAGGACTGGGTTTATATTTTATAAGGTGTTTTGAGGTAAAAGAGAAAGAGAGAGGATATTAAGATGGACTTTTTTTGCTACAATTTAATATATTATTTTATATTAAAATATTTAAAAATATTATTAGAATTAAAAATAAAAATTAAAATCAAAAAACTTAAAATATTCTTAAAAATATTATTTATAATCAATAATAAAGCAGGACTTTATTATTTAATATAAGCCCTGTTACAAAGATGAACTTGTCTGCTTCCCCTAGGGCAGCTGCAGATCTGGGTGAAGGCAGCAGCTGCTGCTCCTCAGAACTACTGCTCCAAAGGCATCAGTTATGTCTCTCTGTGCTCCTCAGCTTTTATTTGCAGCCATAAAGAGTAGAAACTTTAAAACATAGAATAAAGCAACAGATAATCACAGATGTGTCAGTCCAGATACAATATCACCTTTTGGGTCCAACATCCAGTCTGTTAAGAAGGTAGGAACCTAAAGAGGCTGCTGAGTGTGGGTTGGGGCATTGACACTGAACACGGCGGCAGCCCCAAAAGGGTGGAAATGGGTCAGCTTGAAAATTTTACAAGTGCTTGGGAGGGACAAGGGCCTGGAAGAGCCTGGAAGAGACGCCTGGAAGCTCAAACAATGCTGAATGTGGCTCAAAAAGCACTCCCTGTGGACAGACCATCCTTTCCACACAGTCAGAGGTTCCCCGCACGCCTTTAAAGCCCGTCACACGCTACATGTTGCATTGATTGTGCACAGCAGCTGAGAGCTGAACAAATAAGCTGCCGCTGCTGTGCTGGATGGGGAAACATCCTGGTGTTGCTATGACACTCCTTGTCAAGTTTTCAGGCTCAAATGGATCCCACATGGGGGAGTGCATCAGGCTCCACTGGCAAGTGGGAGATTTGGAGGATGGAGTGCTCCCCATCTCCTGTTCATGGAAACAAAGCATCTTTTATGCCTCCTCCCAACCAGGACAAGGAGCTGGAACAAATCATCAAGTGACCCAGCCACTCCTCTGCTATTATAACAAGCAGCTGGAGGGCCACCAAAACCGGGCAGCGCTGCTCGTCAAACAGGCGCTTTCCCGCTCGCCTTTTATTGGGATTCACTGGTGGCACTCTGGGGGTTTGTCGCTTCTTTCTTTCCCTCCTACTGTCCAGAGACACTACCAGTAAAACCCCAAAGCAACATTAAAAGAGGCAGGCTGGGCTGGCAGCCAGCTGTTGCTAACAGATGTGCCTGTGAGCATCTCAGAATAAGCCAATTTAGCCGATCCAGCCCTGCTCGCAAAGCGGAGCCCATTGTTCCATGGGGCACAACAAGCAACTGCAGGAGGTTAAATAAATCCCAGGGCACAACTCTTTCAGGCTGTGGAAAGCTTCCAGAAAGGTGCTTATTGCTGCAAAGAGAGGTTGGGGAGCTCTCTGAGGCAAATAGTAGGTGTTCAAACACCAGCACTATGGCAGCAAAAATATACTTTTGCATTTTTAAGCTCTCTTTGAAGATAAAAGGAGTGAAAAGTGCATTTAAGGGGTCAAAGTGAAGTTTCCCATGTATCCAGTTTGGATGGGGTTGACTTAGACTCATAGAATCATGGAATCATAGAATGGTTTGGGTCGAAAGTGACATTTAAAGGTTGTCTAGTCCAAGACCCTGCAATGACCAAGGACATCTTCAACTAGACCAGGAAGCTCAGAGCCCTGTCCAACCTAGCCTTGGGATGGGGCATCCACCACCTTTCTGATAGGATTTATATGACCTTGGAGATAAAGAAGGTTTATGGCGGAGTCAAAAGCAGATGATCAGGTCTTTTGCTGATGCTTCAAAGCCACCCTCCCTCCACATTCTCCTTGTCTGGAGTCTGTCCTGCACTACACAGAATAGGTGGCCACTGCAGCCCACAGGGACTTTCTTCTACTTCAAACCACAGCCTCAAGGAGCAGCAAAAAACCCAAATTTGGTGATGCCTTGCAAACCAGCTGCTTTTCTGGGCCTGCTGCCTCTTCTCCTGGAAAAGGAGAGGGGCAGCTGGGGGGAGGCAGTTCCAGCTGGGAAGGTGGGGAGGGCGAGACGAAAACTGTGAGGGAAGTGCCTGAGCAATTTCACAGCAGAGGCAGCGTATGAAGTTGCCTCGGTTCATGGTCTGCACTCTGGGGTCTGTCTGTGGGAAGCCTGCAGGGGTGTTGCAACCTGCCAGTGCCAATAAACATCACCACAAGACCAGAGGAGCTCGGGGCCTGCAATATGAAAGGCAAAGAGAGGAAAATTAGAACCAAAAATATGAATTTAATAAAAATCCTTTATCCAATCAGACTCTAAAGAGAGCACAGCCATGGGCTGGAAGCAGCAGCCGGGTACTCCGAGCCCTCACTTTGCTTAATTACCTAATAGCTTGCAGAGCCCCTCCAGTTTTATGAGTTGCACATTTATTTGCAGCTGTCCTGCCTTGCAGGAGCCATGGTAGCTGGTAGGGGGGTGTCTCTGCCTGTGCCCCCTGCCTGGATGCAGGGCAGTGGGGCTCTGTGGCCCAGATGCTCCACATCTCAAGGTTTGAACAAGCTAAACCCCTTTAGGTAAATAATCTTTCTTATAAACTATATAAGTTGCCCACTAAGGGGAATAAATTCCCCCTCCCCACTGTTTGCACAGCAGGTCCTCTGGGCGGTTTATCTGAGCCCCTATTCCCAGGACAGAGGGTTGATGATTTCATGAAGAACAGAAATCGTGCCTGTGGCTTGCTGGGGGCTGGCACAGGCTTGCTTTGGTTTTCCTGCTGCAAGAAAATCCCTTCCCAGCTCAGCTCCTCTCTCCCGCTGGGAGCAGCTCCCAGAGCAGGAGGTGGGTCTGATGCTCTGCTGGGGCTCTGAGGAACCTGGTCTAGTTGAAGACGTCCCTGCTCCCTGCAGGGGGGTTAGACTAGATGACCTTTAAAAGTCCCTTCCAACCCAAAGCTTTCTATGATTCTATTCTGGAAAATCTTTCAGCACTGATGGGTGCACTTTGCAGGGCTGGAGCTAGGCATGGACAAGGTAAGCTACACAGCTTCCCAGGATGAGGGCAGTATCCTGGACCCTGATAAATATCTTTTTTACTTCCAGGTCAGGGTGATACTGGATCTAGTGACGCTTTTCTCCAGGTTGGACTGATGAGGACTGCTGAAGTGTTTTGTCTTCCCCTGTGTCATGAGGTCCTTGCTGATTCCTGGGTATTGAGTCCCTGTGATCCATCCCAGCACCTCAGTTCTGCCAGAACAATCCTTCTGTGTCTCCATCCAGCGACTGAGCTTCAGGCATAGACATTTCAGAACTCCTCTGCTGGCACCATGGCCAAGCCAAGCCCTGCCTTTGCCAGCAGATGGTGAGGTGCCAGGTAGAGCTCCCTGTGCTGACAAAAGATGTTTGATACCTGCTGCCTCAGCATGTCCCAGGAATAAGCAGTGGATGAAGACCTCTCTGACCAACAAGAAATTCTCTGAAAGGTGCCCATGACTGGAGTACTTTGGCTCTGATTAACACCTTGATTAGCAGGGCAAAATATAAAGGCACCACATGCAGTAGTGCTTGTTCAGCAATGCTGGATCATTATTTCTGGGCTTTGTTTCCAGCCCTTTTCTAGGGAAGGATGTATACCTAGGCAGCTATGGAAAAACCTGCTGGCTTTTTCAGGGATCACAGACCCAGAGGGCAGGAGTTAAGGTTGACCTGCAGGGCTGAACACTGACCATCTGGAAGGAGCTGAGGGCTTACTGTTGCAGCTGAGCACCATTAAGCCCACCTGGTCCATAATCCCCAGGAAATTGAATCATATTACACAACTGGAGGATAAATGGGTTGAGGGGACCTTGCGGGATCATCTTATCTGACCCTCTGCAATGTGAGAACATCAGAGAGCCTTTGTTCCAACACCTTTTGGTGTTACAAGATAAAAATCAATAAGGAGTGGGAAAGGAGAAGAAAAGAAGTGTGACAGAACAAGGTGGAAGGATTTAAAACTAAATCAGAAGAGATTTAGATTAGATATTAGGAAGAAATTCTTTACTGCGATGGCAGTGAGACACTGATAAAGATTTCCCAGGAAAGCTGTGGCTGCCTCATCCCTGGAAGTGTTTAAGGCCAGGTTAGATGGGACTCGGAGAAATCTGGTCTAGTGGAGGGTGTCCCTGCCCATGGCAGGGGGGTTGAAACTGGATGACCTTTAAGGTCCCTTCCAGCCCAAACCATTTATGATTTATTCTATGATAACTGAAGAGGGAATATTTCTTGTGGCGCAAATTGTGTCAGCGAAAAATTTGTGTTGAATGTCTGATTTCTGCTGGTGCATCAGGAAGGTCTTTCTTCTCTCCTGTCTGTTGCTGCCAAATGCTGATGGGCTCCAAAGTAAAGCCTGCCCGTGAGCCCTAAGGGGCAGTGCCAGGTGTGTGTTTGCAGGATACTCGCCCTGGTCATGGCTGTGCCTTCCCACACTACCAGGTGATGATGGTTCATTGGCTTTTCTTCTGGGTAATCACAGTTTTTTGCTGTGATTGCCCAGGAGAACAGTCCTGTGATTCTGCCCTGTGCATCACTGCCTTGGTGAGACAGTAGAGCAATGCCCCATTCCCCTGATAGGTAAAGTTAGACCCAGAAACTGATAAGACTTTGTATATGAGGAACAATCCTACCAGACCCATAATTTTTTGTTATACTTGGAAGAAAAAAAGAAAAAATTCAAATCAATATTTTGCCTGCAGTGGGTGTATGAAAAAAAAGTTCACAGTGGTGTCTTTTTCTGCATTTTGCAGCTCCATTTTCCAAATTTGGGCTCATTGTGAAATCATTTTATCACACATGGAAAATATAAGTAAAATAAACATTTTTTTTTCATACTCATTCATACTTTTGAAATAGAAACTCTAAAGCTTCCACTAAATCACAGCCAGTTTAAAAAAAAACCAAAACACCAAAACATAGATAAATGAAAATGTCTAGGATTCAAAAGGAAATTTCATAGGGTCTGAGAATAAAATATAATAAAATAAAAATCCCTTTCTGTAAGTATTAAACAGGAAGAGAAAAATCTCTCTCATTTCCCCCAAACTGCTCTGTGTAGGAAACTTGATATAATGGGAAGAAAAGACTGTCCATGAATTTCTGTGTTGTGAAAGAGGAAGATGATAGATACTTGCTTAATTGAATTATATGAAAATATATGAATAATTTCTTAATATAAAAACTTTTGATTAAGTCCAAACGTATAATCTCAGGCTGCAATTGATAAAGGACGTGTAAACCTGGCTTTTCATATCCTCAGTGCATGTTTTGATTCTTACTCCCACTTTTCCAAAACATCTCAAAGCCTCATACTGGGCACTTTTGAAAACTTGCCCAATGTCTTCTCAGCATCTGAGCTCTTTTGAAAATGTATCTCCAGTTGGGAGAGGTGACCACCTCTGGAAATCTGGAACGGGTTTTCAAATGGAATAAGATGTCAGGTTTTGAAAACACTGCTAGGCATCTAAATAGCACCAAAAGTTTGACTCTAGGTGCTCTGAGGATAAAAACCCTTTCTTCCCTTCACATAGTCTTTCTTTGGTGTCCTCTTGGACTGTAAATCATCCTCTGTACAAGCTGTCCATGCCCTGCACGTGTTTGTCACAGCCCTGACTTCCGTTAGAACTTCTACCCATTGCCAGAAATACATTTAAAAATATTGATAATCATCCCTTTCCTATCTGTAAGTGAAGAAGGATGCAGAATTCAGACACAGGGGAAAGTAAACTGATGGGTTCATGCAAATCACCAGTGTCGCTCAGGGACACAGAATCATAGAATGACAGAATGGTTTGGGTTGGAAGGAACCTTAAAGATCATCTAATTCAGACCCCCACACCCCACTAGCTCAGGTCCAAGCCCCATCCAATCTGGCCTTGAACACTTCCAGGGATGGGGCAGCCACAGCTTCTCTGGGCAACCTGTGCCAGGGCCTCACCACCCTCACAGGAAAGAAGTTCTTCTCAATATCCCATCTAACCCTGCCCTCTGTCAGTGTAAAGCCATTCCCTCCTTGTCCTGTCGCTCCAGGCCCCTGTCCAAAGTCCCTCTCCAGCTCTCTTGAAGCCCCTTTAGGTGCTGGAAGGGGATCTAAGTTGTCCTATGAGCCTTCCCTTCTCCAGTCTGAACAACAACCCTCTCAATCTGTCTCCATAGGAGAGCTGCTCCAGCCCTCTGACCAACTTAGTGGCCTCCTCTGGACTTGTTCCAGCAGGTCCACATCTTTCTGGAATTGAGGTCCCCAGGCCTGGATGCAGCACTGATGGTGGGGTTTTGGACACGGATTTGTGGTGGACTTGGCAGTGCTGGGTTAATTGTTGAACTTGATGATCTTCAGGGTCTTTTCCAACCTAAATAATTCTATGATTCTGTAAATTGGCTTTTAATCTCAACTTGTTCCATTATCATGTTTTTATGGTTTTACTCTAGGCAATTCGACAGCAAGTATTACCTCTGCACGCTGCTCAGAGTAAGTAAAACTTGCAGAGTGAGTTTGGTGTGAGCTTAGTGGTTACATAGCCTGAAACCAGGTTTAATGTCAGATCTGACACTCGTGGCTTCAGCAGAGATGCCCAAGCAACAAGTGAATATTTACTCCTGCTCCCCTGCATCTCATTCCCTAAACCCATCCTGCCAGCACGTATCGCTGTGAGTGCTGGGTCTACTTCTTTTATGAGCTCATTACATGTGAGGATTTCTGGAGACAGGAGGGGATTTGTGAGCTCCAGACACTTCTCGGTGGCTGCAGAGGGCTGGTCCATCTGCTGCACGGTGTTCACTTACGTGGAGCCAGTGGAGTTGGCTGCCAGCTCCCAATAGACAGATCAAAACAGCATAAAACTAGATTAGTATCCAAAGTCCGGGTGGAATTCCCTGATGTTACCCCTTAAAAGTTTCAGGTGGAGGATAAAGAAAAATCTTGTAACTCGAAACCTTCTGATGTCCAAATTGTTATGTTACATAGGAAATCTCCCTCTTTCTTACAGCCCCTGGTGGACTTTCACTGATGAGTGACTGGGCCATCTGTTTAATTTCACGATTAACATGTGTGTCGTGCAGCTACAAACTCTTTCCTCCCAGCGCTGTCCGGCTGCCCATATCTGAAGTGTAGCTGATTTTGGTCCAAAAACCACAGCAGAGTGTGTAATTAATAAGGGTAATGTTGTGATACGATAAGAGCTGCAGTTTAGTGTGTGGTTGAGCCCATTGTTAACCTCGGAGCTGTTAATTTCAGGGTAATGTTTTAAGCTGATTTACATGAGAGATAAGCAAATTCATCTGCATTACAGCAATAAGACTACTTAGCACTTATCCAGCTGCAGATCTTAAAGCAATTTATAAACATTAATGAATTAATCTCCATGTTCAACGAGGCTGTAAACAAGTTTACAGTGTTATAGCCCCATTGCTAGAAACAAAATCCAGAAGAGTGGTAGAGAAATCGCTCTTTTACCAGCACAAACTGAGAGAAACTGCCTCCAATTTTTATTACAAGTCGTAAAAAGCCTATTTTGGGTCTCTGTCCTCCTTTTGACACCTGGGACAAAATTCCCTTTAACTTTGATGGCCATTCCATGCTAGGTTTCCCCTTACAACTTAATAGAGAGATATCCCTTTCCCAAAATATAGTGTTCAAAACACACCAGTGAAAAATGAAGGGAAGGGAGTGGGTCAGTTTTTCCTGTGGTGTTGCAATCTACACTTGAAAAAAAGTCTTTTATGCCCTATTTATCTATGTCTGTGTCTTCTCTGGCTCTGCTCAAAAACAGTATGAAAAAAGTTTAAATTTTTCAGCAATCAGTCGAGGCCCATTCCCAGCTCTGTGTAATCAGTGAAAAGGGTCTTCATGGTTCAGAGTGGCTCTAAGTTAGACCCTGAGGATAAATGCTCCTTCTTGTTTAAAGTTAGGGAGCTCTGCAGTGAGGAAGCCAAACCCACCAAGTTGAGATGAGAGCATTTTAGTTGCCCTACAAAAAACCCCTCATTGATTAACTGGGACTCGCTCCTGCAGGTTTTGCAGGATGCAGTGATGCCCTGCAGGCATTATTTCGTGGTGGGAAGGGCAACCCTCAGTAAGACAGCCAAAATTTTTGCTATAGGGTTTCATAGCAGGAATACAGACTCAGTTAGACATGATCCTGATTGCTTATGCCAGGCATTTGACTACTCAGTTGAAATAGTAAATAGGAACTTTAAAGCCTCATCAACCAAATATACCCACAGCCGGAGAGAGTCCGCACATGGCGCAGCATTCCAGGAGATGGGCAAGATCAACTAAAGCAAAAGTCAGATGAGGAGCAGCTGAGGGAGATGGGAGTGTTTAGCCTGGAGAATAGGAGGATTTGGGGGACCTTCTTGCTCTCTGCAATTCCCTGAAAGGAAGTGGTAGCCAAGTGGGGGTCAGTCTCTTCTTACAAGTAACAAGACACAGGATGAAATGGCCTCAAGTTGTGCCAGGGGAGGATTAGACTGGATATTAGGAACAATTTCTTCACTGAAAGGGTGGCCAGGCATTGTAACAGGCTGTCCAGGGAAGCAATAGAATCACCATCCCTGGAAGTGTGGATGTGGCACTTGGGGACATGGTTTAGTGGTGGACTTGGCAGCACTAAGCTAATGGGGGGACTTGATAATCCTAAAGCTCTTTTCCAATCCAAATGATTCTATGATTCTAAAACTAAAGAAAGAAGTTGTAGGAATTCCCCCCCTTCTCGTGGACAAAGAGTCAGAGAAACATCCAGCCAGATTTAAAATGAGCTCCACAACCAGCATCAGTGGGGTTCATCCTTTAGGTGTTATTAATAAGTGGCCATGTTTTCTAAAGCTTCGATGACCTGCTTTGGCCATCTCTGTCCACCAGTGTCACAGAATGGTCATCCTCATGTGCTCTGCTCTCACACCTCAGGGCAGGGTCATGGTCTCCATTTGAACTCGATGAACCCAGAGGTCTTTTCCAACTTTAGTGATCCTACTATTTTATCCCTGACAAACTCTGAGGACAGGTCCTGCTGTCTGGAGCACTGAAACAAGAATTTCATCCTCTGTTCTTGTCCCAAAGGCCATCCATGTGCTGAGCTGCCTGTGCCCATGTTCACCTCATTGCATCCCAAAAAAACCCCAGGGTTCTGCTGGCAGAGAATCAGAGGGAATTGCAAAACTTCACACTCATGTAGTGTTGGCAAGAGTCTAGTTATCTCAAGGACTGACTTACTTTGCATCAAGATATTAGAAGTCTGCTATAACTCTTCCTTTGTTATTGAGAAAAGGGGGTAGCCAAGCTGAAGAAGTCTTTTTAAGGAGACTGTCCACCATATGAACGGGGTCCATATCACTGTAATTCAAAGTGTCTGGGATCTGGGGCCAGCCCTGGAGAACACACTCATGCCAGCATTTTCTTTTCTCAGCTTTTTATCAGCTTCAACATAATTTCTGCATAAATCTCTATTGTTATTGGCTGAGATGCCCATGCACATCACCTGTGTTTTGCAGTTTTGTGGTGAGATTCACAGTTTTGTCTTGGAGGAAGTGTGAGTTGCTTCCAGCTGCAGGTCTTTAGTTGCTGGTGTCACCAAAAAGAATGTCTTATGGATCTTTGCAAAGCCTGCTGAGAGATAGGGACCCACAGGGAAGAGGAAAGCTGCATTTATCTGGTTGGCATTCCCAGATGTATGAGCTGGGACACTCATCATAAGCCCTTTGCTCACAGACAGAAAATAATCACTAACAGGAACTTTCCCCCTTCAGCTCATCTGAAAAAAAAATAAAAAATAACTGTGCCAAGAAAACTCCTATCCAGGGCCTCCTAGACACTTTCTCAGTGCCAGAGGACGATCTTTGAACATCTGTTACAGCTCTGCACATGAAAGGCACACAGGCACATTAGTTTGCATGTCCAGCCATCCCATCTCCGAGGGGGATGCGCTCATCGCTGACGGAGCGATCTGAAGGATGTGATTGTTCATGCTGCATCCAGGTACTTGGCAAGTGAAGCGGGTGACGATGTTCTTGGCATCACACCTGCCTTGTGTAATCAGCCACGGGTGGGATTTCCGCATCGCTATCTCGCTCTGCTCCGGAGGAGAGCGGCTGCGAGCTCACAGCTGGAGCTGGCCGAGCACAGCAGCTCAGGAGGGAGGATTTCGTCTCTCCTTTCAAGGTAGAGCTGTGAAAAGATATTGCACTTGATGTGCTTTTCCTCTCTAGTTGGATCGAAGACGCTCAGTGAACTTGGCGGATGGTCTTTGCTTCAGTTTTGACATTTTTTAGGTAAAGGGGATGGAGGTGACTCGCGGGAGGTGCCGCACCACACCAGCTCCACCATATGCAGCTGGAACTTTCCTGGTGGTTTCAGAGCAGCCTCAAAATCACCAGGGCAACATCAGGAGCTGGGTCTAGCTGTTACCAGCTCCTGTATGTTTGCTTTGACTGCGAAAACCACCTTCACCAAAGCAGCAATCACTCCTCCCTGTCAGCCACCAGGGTATCAATTTAGATTGTTATGAGTTTTATAACCATGCTTTTATGTCAATTTGCTAGAAATCACCCCAGAAGGGTCAGTTGTCTGAAGCGTCTTGTCCTTCTTGGTATATGCCCAGTCAGAACTGCTGGCAGGAAGCAATGCCCCCCAGGCCAGCTCTTCCAGATGTGTCGAGCATGGGCTTGTCTTACTTGAACCTCTTTGGTCATTTGTCCCTGCTCCTGCCTCTTATCTCTTTTGCATATTTATCTCAAAGAAAGTGTTTGGATTCTTCTTAGGCCAAAGTTCAGCTCAGTCCCCTTCTATATCTTGGAATCATAGACTCATTTATATTGGAAAAGACCTTTAAGGTCATCAGGTCCAACCATTAACCCAGCACTGCCAAATCCCCCACTAAATCATGTCCCCAGGTGCAACATCCACATGTTTGTTGAACAGTCCCAGGGATGGTGATTCCCCACTTCCCAGGGCAGCCTGTTCCAGTGCCTGACCACCCTTTCAGTGAAGAAAGTTTTCCTAATATCTGGTCTAAACCTCCCCTGGTGCAACTTGATGCTGTTTCCTTGCTTCCTGTCACTTGTTACCTGACAGAAGAGACTGACCTACCAGTGTGTCCATCTTATACTTGGATTTAGGAACTTTTATATGGTGTGGAAAATTACCTGCTGGAAACTAGCAGAGAACAACACCTAGGTTCATGCAGGGCACCTGTGACAGATATTGGTCACCAGTGGTACAGGCTGG
This sequence comes from Pipra filicauda, assembly GCF_003945595.2. Lineage (NCBI taxonomy): Eukaryota > Metazoa > Chordata > Aves > Passeriformes > Pipridae > Pipra > Pipra filicauda. The sequence goes on from NW_024104833.1 coordinate 100,198, forward strand.
GGTTGCATTTCATGGATGGTAGTTGAAACATTTTTTCCTGAGCCAAATGTTGATCTGCCTGGTTGTGAGACTACCTCCTTCAGCAGAAGGAGACACAGAGATGGGGCAAAACTCCATCCTAAACCTTACCAGAGCATCAGTCTTTCTTTCTCTTTTTCCCAGTCTCACCTCATTTAATTTGACTCTTACTTTCCAATTTGCAGTAGTGGGTTATTTTTGTCTCTGCAGACACAAATCCAAATCCTGATCTCATTAATGTTAGTGGCAAAACTTCCAACAACTTTGACTGCACCAGGACTTGGCTCACTGTGAAGAAAATGTTGTTCTGAAAGCAATATATACTGCCACAAGGATTCAGACATCCATAAATCCATCAGGCCAGTGAGTATTTCCATCTGCCATCCAGCATTCAGAGTCGGGTGTGTTAACAATATGAGCTAGAGAGTGAAAGTTACCAGCAAAAGCATTTCTGCAACCATTTCTCTCACTCTTATTGATGAGGTTTTTGCATCTACTGGCAGGAAGATAAAGAACAACCTCCAGAGCACAGTAGATTCTGTGCAGGTTGTGCTCCTAAGACAGTAACTTGGATGTCAGCATGATGGACACCTTGAAAATGGTGTAGTTAGACCTGTTTCAAAGAGTTTGCTTTGTTTCTAGGAAAGCTGAGCTTATTTCCCTGCTCTGCCACTGACCTCCTGTGTGTCCAGGGACAAATAATTTGGTCTCATTGTGCCTCAGTCCCTGTGCTACAGCATTTCCAACTCCAATCCTTTGCCTATGCAAACTTTCAGGCAAGGCTTTAATACTAATAACAATAATAATAATAGTAGTAATAACAATAATGAAAATCTGGTATATACACTGCATCAAATCTCAGCCACCCACATCTGGCCAGCTGCGTTCTGGCAGGACTCTCACAGCTGAGCAGCACACACGGCAACCCTTTAGCTGGGAAAAAAAGTCTTTCCCTTTCCTGGTGAGTAATTTTAAGGACTAGACTGGTAGCAAAGCCAGAGTGTAACCTGGAGGCAATTTCCCTGGTGTTCTGAAATGAGTTTTATTTAAGTCCATAAATGTTTTTGGAAAGTCTGTTTTAATGGAGACCAGAGTGCCCTGGGTTGACTCTCTTTAAAGAGCTTTGTTTGGTTAATAATGGTTTGTAAACATTGTCTGTCATAAGTATCGCTACCACTATCTTGGAAAAGTGGGCTGGGAAACACAAGCACCTTGTTTTTCCTAATGTGCTTTGAGTGTTTTCCTTTGCAATAACATCTGTTAATGCCATGAGCCTGTGTGGCCACAGAGAAACGATGCTCTGCTGAATGGCCAAGGTCTCGGGCTAGATCCAGACATCCATTTCTTCAGTGGCATATGGAATGTCACCATGGGGAGCAGTTGACATTACCCTGGGGATGAACATCTTGGGGAACTCACCAGGTCATTTCTGAGCAAGGACAATCCCTGGCAGATCCCTGCTGCAATTGCAGCTGGACGTACCATTGTGTCAATAAAGGACCCATCTCACCTGTCAGAGGGAGGACTCAATTCATGGCACAGAGAATGTCCCACTGGGGTGGAGAACAGCAGCTGTGGGGAAGCCCTGAACAGAACAAAAAAGGTCAATGCCACAAATCCTGGCATTAATTGTCAGAGAAAGGAAAAAAAATCAGTTATTTCAATCTATATTTGTATTTAGTGGGAGTTAAGATTTCTAAGTGACTTCAGGAAATACTCAGAATTGTACTTGCTTCTGCTATGATTCTGAGCATGGACTGTGTGAAAACATGGTCACTGCTATTTCCTGCTAAAATCCCACAGTTTGGTTACTCTACAAGCACCGTTTCCAGCCTCTGGGTCCTTTTGGAGGATCCAGTCCCATCTTCCAGGGATCAGCAGCACTATTTCTGCCCCTCAAATCTGCTCCAGGAGCTCCAGTTTGGATAAAATTACAAGGGCCATCAATCCAGCCCTCGTAGGTCAGACCTAATGCTGATCACCAGAGAGGGGAAGGAAACAATTTTCTTCACACTTTATTACTGTGCAGCCCCTACATTACAGATCTGGTGCTGCTCTTTGTTTTGCATCCTTGTGGAGCATCCGTCATGTCCGCTGATGGAAAGCCTGACAGAAAACCAGGCTGGACAGACCACCAGCCTGCCCAGATGGGATTTGCCCGACCTAATGTGGCTGCCTGCAAGTTTGGCTAATGCCAGATATATTTAGTTGGTGGAGAGAGTGGGAGAGGGTCAGGAGATGATTCATCCCATGCTAACAGAGGTGTCTGAGGGAGCCAAAATAAATCACCCTTCGGAGGCCCCCAACTCTGCGTTGGGTGTAGGTGGAGCCCACATGATTCACCTCTGGGAGATACCAAACTTCTCCACAGCTGTAGTGGAGTGAGGTGTTTTTCACCTCCCCTGGCCATCCGTGCTGTATTCCTGAACCTCTGCAGCATTTCCCCTTCAGATGAATGAAATTCCAGAAGATTTGCTTATGCTTAACAAAAAATTGCCTTGAGCACGCTTCCTCTTACAAGTTGACACAGGACACCAGGGTGATATGGATGTGACATAATGATAATAATTTCTATTTTGGATCAGGGAAATGTAACAGCTGTAACTCAGCAGAAGGGGCCAGCAAGAAGTCCTGTTCCAAAGTGATTGTGCACTGAGATGAGGTGGAAGAGGAGGGGAAGTTTTATTAATTATTGTGCTTGAACCTGAGTGAAATGGCAAACATTGCTGCTTTTAAAACTTCCCAGCTGTTCTTTCCTTTGTTCTGGTGACTGCTTGGAAGTCTGAGCGGTGATAAAAGCAAGGGCTCTTAAAGCAGTTTGCAAAGTTGTAGGAGACTTTAAACAGCTGGTATGATAAAACACCCCCATTTCCCCTGACAAATGTAAGCTCCACCGGTAGCTTTTAGTGAGGGGATCCATAGCAGAGCCATAAAAGACATAAAATGGTTAAGTGTAGAGGTGACATCCTGGGTTTTCCCAGTCAGTAAAGATATATCCAACCAGCCATTATCACACAGGTGCACGTATATCATTCCGCATCAGACATCAAGGAAAAATAATTGCCAGGAGTGAGAGAGTAAAGTTCAATGAAAGTTTGAAAGCATTACACAGCAGCAATCCTGGAAGGATAATCAGACACCAAAAAGAAAAGAAAAAAAAAAAATTAAAAAAAATTACTCCCATGCTTTTGTTTGTTTGATGAGCTTGGGTTTTCTGGCTGCATCAAATGAGATCCCCTACAAATCTGTCTTCATTAGACTCTTCTAAAAACAATTGTACATTTCCTGGAAGCTCATTAACAAAGGAGCATTGCCAGGCTCTTGTTCATAATGACCCTGATTCTACAAAAGCACTTAAACATGTGCTCTGGGCCTGATAATTTATAATAGAAAGTATGAAAGGAACTCAAGTTTTTTCTAAGTTGTAGAAAAAACTAAGCCCAGATTTCATGTGCGTTTTCTGTGAAAATTCTGGTCAACTCCTCTTTGATTTGATTTGATCTGCATTAAACAATATGTTCAATATCGACCTATCTGTGATTGCATGAGTCATGTTAAGCTCAAAATTCTTGGTGACTCCACCTCTGCATCTCCTGATTTCTCCTTGTCTTTTCTGAAAATATTCAAATACCCCACAGGCTGGGAGGGCTATTACCTGTAGTAGCTATTACTTGTTGAGCACAAGGACATAGAAAAATAAAACGGTTTGGGTTGAGAAAGACCTCAAAGTACACCTATTCCAACCTCCCTGCCATGGGCAGGGACAACTTCTACTGCCCCAGCTTCCTCCAAGCCCCATCCAACCTGGCCTTGAACACTTCCAGGGATAGGGCAGCCACAGACCATGTAAGTAAAGGTTTTTCATTTAATTTTTTTTAATACTTTAAATACCTTTTAAATATCTTTTCCTATTTTACTTTCCTCACTAGAATAGACTCACTGTTCCCTGCTGAACTGTGATCCAATCTTGGTCCTTATTCCAACCCCCTCTGAGGCACCAGCATCTACGGCTGCTTTTTCCAATTTATTGCTACCTCACCATTCCTGTTGCCATTGCGTGATAGTCCCAACAGTGACTAATCCCTTACTACATTCTAGGCACTGTGCAAACATGTAGGCAGAGATTAACATCCCTCTGAAAAGCCTATAAGCTAAAGAGATGAAATGAATTAGGAGGTGAAGTGATTTGCCAGGAGGAAAAGCTGATTTTTGGATTTGCACCTGACGGTGCCAGGTCTCGGTGCCTGGTCATTAATCCCCCGTTACCCAGGGGAGGACGTGTGTTACCTGCTGGAGGTCCACAGCTGGAAAACCTTCCAGCTCCAGCTTTCCTATTGCAATTCTGCCAGGGACAGATCCCTCCTTGCATGACACATGGAGTTGTACGAAGCCTCATTACAGAAAATGTCTTTTGCTGTTGATCTTCCAAAGAGTTGTCACTGCCAGCAGGGCATTGGCTTCAGAATGGGGGGATTGTGCTTCCAAATGCTAATTAAACTCATTAGTGTCTCTCTCAGAGCAGTTGCCAGACGTTATCCTTCAGGACAGCAACCTCACATTCCCCCTTGTCTGCCTGGGTACATTTAAGAGTCGTTCTGAAGCTTATAATCTACCTTTTAAAAAATAATTCGTGGTTATTTTATGGTAAGTAAAGGGAGACATCTTAAAATGATTATATATACCCAGATAAGCAATAAAAATCAGAAAGGTCAAGAAAAAGAGGGTCTGTTTTGAATGTTACAAGCGTTGTGTATCTGCTGCTGAGTCCAAGTCCAGAACCTTTGCCAAATTCCCCGAAGTCAGATATTTTTGATCTCTCTGCCTGTTAAAAATGGCAGCCACAATGCTGCCCAATGGGAAGGGGATGGAAAGATGAAAGGGGAATTCTCAATCAGAAAGCAGTCACGAGATAATATCACCATTTAGGATTTCTTTTTCTTTGCCCCAAGTTTCTAATTCCCTCATACTCCACCGACCCCAGCTTTGTATCCTTTGGAAATGGATAGAAATGAGAGTTTCATGCGAGCTGGTCTATGTCCATTTGTGATATGGATAAAAACTCTGACAAGTATTTATACTGCTTATCTGAACACTAAAGGGTAGAGCTGCAGTAAGGCCCTGGACAGAGAAGGGTGGTTCAGTTCACTGAACACACCATCCATAAATCAAAATACTGCTGCTCTCCTCTGAACCCTTGCTTGTCCTGTGTGTTTAAAGTATGTTATATTTGCCTTTACGCTGTCATACAGTGGATTCTTCAGGTGCTGACATGAGGCATTTCAAGGTTTGTAAGCCACAATACACCTGTAAAGTGCTGGGTGATTGCTGCAGAGGTGCATTCATTTCAGCTACTATGCTGAGAGCTCCTTGCTACAAGCATTTGTAGGGAATGGCTTTAAGGTGGAGGAGAGTAGATTTAGATTACATATTAGGGAGAAATTCTTCCCTGTAAGGATGGTGAAGCCCTGGCACAGGTTGCCCAGAGAAACTGTGGCTGCCCCATCCCTGGAAGTGTCCAAGGACAGGTTGGGTAGGTCTCTGAGTGACCTGGTCTGGTGGAAGGTGTCCCTGCCCATGGCAGGGGATTGAAAATAGATGATCTTTAAGGTCCCTTTCAGCCCAAACTATTCTGTGATTTTGGCAGTGAAATCGAGTGGCTAAAATGAAGGATTTGGAGCTACTGTGAACAATTCTTTGTGTGGCTGATGGTTTTCATCAATGTGCTGAAAACATGGTTCTAACAATTAAATTAATTTGGATATTTTATATAGTCTTGGTTTAGTTCCGTAATAATAAATTCCGGTTTTCTTTCTGTTTGCAGCAATTTAACTCTTACTGGAAGAATAATTTCCACTCTACTTTTGTTTTCTGCTTACTGTTTAGCTCTAGTGCCATCTATTAAATAGATTTATCCACACATATAGTTTTTAAAAGTGTGGGAGCACTGCAATTTCTCTACATTTGTAAGTACATAAAATTAGAGGATGTGAATCTATGAGTCCTAAGTGATTAAACTGTGGCTGAAGTTGCTTAACAACTCCCTTTTGCTCTGGTGGTTGTTTAAGTGAGATGTCTTTTCAGGTCTCAGGTAACTCTGCCAAAGTCTCCTGCTCTTACTCTGGTTTTCTTGAGCAAAAGGTGCAGTTCCCATTAATGAGGATTATTGGCAGCAATGGTAATGGAGAAGTGAGGCCTCTGAGCACAGCCCTGGCTGCAGGAGTTTGCTAGAAGAAGACCCACAGCCCTGCTTTGCCTCCAGCCAAGACTGGTTGCTGGTGATACTGTCCTCAATAGCCATCTCAGGGTGCTGTCCTGGGCACCAGGGCACAACAAGCTCCAGGAAGGACCTCTTTTTTTTTCTCCAAGACCTCTAAAATTAGAGTGTTTTCTGGCTGCCAGCACTGGTCACGCTCCTGACACTCGCTGCAGGGTAAGGATCTTGCTCACAGGCTCCTGATGGAGATTCCAGAGGTTTCCTTTTCCCTCAGCAGAGGCTGCTGCCCAGGGGCACACATGAGCTGTTGGCTGTCCTTGTGCCAGGTAACTCTTTGAGAGATCATCCCTCACCCAAAATAACTTACACGCAGATTTTTGGTACTTGAAGTCCCCTTAAGAAGAGGAGGGGAGTCCAAAGCTGGCTGTGTCACTCAGGAGGGAGGCATTTAGATTAGATGTTAGGAATTCTTCCCTATAATGATGGTGAGGCCCTGGCACAGGTTGCCCAAAGAAGCTGTGGCTACCCCATCCCTGGAAGTGCTCAAGGCCAGGTTGGATGAGGCTTTGAGCAACCTGGTGTAGTGGAAGGTGTCCCTGCCCATGGCAGGGGGGAGTTAAAATGAAATGATCTTTAATGCCCCTTCCAACTCAAACCAGTCTGGGATTCTTTGATTCACCCAAGTGAATGTCCTCCATTAAAGGGTTAACCTGCTTTGTTCCTCAGCCTAGCTCCTCACATAGCTGTAGCTACCTGCCTACTGCCCAGTCCAGCTCTCTTCCAGCTGAAGCTCTGTTCTCCAAGTGCTCCACATGCTCTGGACCATCCCAAGGCATCTGTAAGATGAGGATCCCCATTGCCCCCAGCCAAGCCAGTCTGTGATTGTTGCTTCTGCTCAGGGGTGCCAGTGATTCCAGCTCAGCAAAGAGCAACTCTGGGTGGTTTTGCTCAGAAAAGAATGTTCTTTCTGACTGACTCCTACAATGAGCATCTTCCATACTGATGGCAGGTCCTGGTCCAGTTCCTGCCTCTCTTTGAGTGGATGCAATCTCTTTCCCATCTGGACAGGGTATATAACAAGAAAAACATTTCCAGGCTTTAGGTGCATTGCTGCTCAGTCTGGATCTGCTCAAATTCCTTGAAATAGCCATTTAAACCCAAATATGAACAAAAGCTTCTGTAAGCCTGATCCCTGCCATGCAGGAAGGCTGTACCTGCTGCAGCTGAGAGCTGAGCCACTCTTCTCAGTGACAGCCACCTCTGCAGCCATCCTGGAGGGAAACAGCAGTTCAGCCACACTCATCAGCTCATAGTGAATGAATATGGTTGCTCTGTGTGTGCATCCTTCACCTAAGGACAGGCTGCTTTCAAATGTTTTATAGCTTTTTCTTCTTCTTTTTTTTTTTTTCTTTTTTTTTTTTTTTAGTAGGAAGCATCCTTCCAGTGAACATAAGACTATTTGATGTTACAATAAACCATTCTGCTGGCTCAAATCAAAGATGAGGCACCGAGGTGTTGTAAAAATCTTTGAGTCAACGAAAGACAGCTGGTTGAATCATTTCCCAGATTTTCATATGACTCATAAATTTGTTACATAGTGAGGAAATTCCCTGAAAGCTTCTTGGCAGGCACTACCAGTCTGACCAGTAGCTAAGAAACACATAATCTTCCAGTTATAGGGAAGGAGTGGTGTGGAGAGGAAACAATGAACACTCTGCCTTCAGGTTTGAGCGTGGGGTCAACTGGAAATGCGTTCCTGACACCAAAGCCAGAACCATTCTGCACAAGGGGACAGCACAATTAAGGGATAGTTCTTGGTTGTAATGACTATGTACAGGAGAGTCTGTGTCCTTCCTCTCTCTCTCCTTTCACCCATACACCCCACTGCACTTGTGCACAGAAACACACATGTTCAGACTCCACTCCTGGTGGTGCAGATACCTGTGGATCAGTCAAATACCTGAAATCAGACTTTGTCCCTGCTAACCAAGAACCATAAACCCACAAAATTATTTGGGTTGAAGGGACTTTAAAGATCATCTAATTCTAACCTCCCTGCTGTGGGCATGGACACCTTCTGCTAGACCAGGTTGCTCAAAACCTCATCTAATATGGTGTTGAACACTTCCAGGGATGGGGCAGCCACAGCATCCCTGGACAACCTGTTTCAGCATCTCACCGCCCTCTTAGGGCTTGTGAAGTACTTGGACATGACAGGCAGCCCAAACTCTGTCCTATTTGGGCATCTAACTAATGACAAAATTGCAGATGTTTTTCTCACCAAGATCCACATTTCTTTGGGTAATTAATGATAAGCACCTTGGAGAGCCTCTAAAGGAAAAAACTTGTCTACCATAGGTAGGCAGGTTAGTTGGGTGTCGTGTTTCGGACTGTTTGTGTGTACTTATGCTCGCTGCAAGACCTTCAAAGGTTTTTTTTCCTCTTACCACTGACTGTATGTGGACAGAAAGGATTTCCTTCAAGGAAATCAATTAGACACCTGTAGTCTTGGCACAGATTGAGCCCTCAGTGACACGGACCTCAGCTCCCTTATGTAGCCCACCCAAAATTAAGCAGTATGAATAAACCCCAGTGACCATCTGTGTTGACACAAGCACTGGGACAAGATCTTGCCTGGCCCCTTAGAGATCTTTTGAGCATGGAGTTGTCTCTATTATCCAAGAAAACTCCCCCAGCTTCAGATGTTGCTGGTACAGACAACTGCATCTGAGTTGCTCAGTTATCCCTTCTTTGTGCCCAAAGGAAAGCAAGAACAGGCTCCTCTCATCCCTAGCTAATTGAAGCTCCATGTGGCCTCAGGTATCATACAGATAAGCTCTCAATAATTTTTTTTCATGTCCCTCTGATATATAAAGAATAAAACCTGAGACACACTGCTGACAGTTGGGGTGTAAAATCATTAGTAGCTCTATAGTAAAATTCAACAATGCAGCATTTGGTTGTTCTGTTGGGTCTCTGAGTGCTGCACCTCGTTGTCTTTTGAGGAAGCACCAAGGCATCTTGGTCATACAAACTCTTGCAGAGGGGGTGTGCATGTCTCAGGTTGTAGCAGAGAGGCTGAGGTGCTTTGTTGTCAGATCAATTCAGGGCCTTTCCCCGTCACTGGGACCACAGGAGTGTCCCACAAACCCACAGACCACAAGGAGTACCTGCAGCTGACTCCAGCGTGTTGGGTTGGGTGATGGAAGTGAGATTGTCCAGGTCAGAGAGTGTGAAGATGATGGGGGCCACCTTGCAGAGACTTGGGGACCACTAGAGAGACGTGGGCTTGGGTTTGGGACCCCTCAGCTCAGATACTTTGACTAGTGCTCCAGAAAGTGCATGACCTGGCAATTCACGCCGTGCAGTTTGCACACATTTAATTAATTCATTAGCTAATTCAACAGCCATGGACAATCATGTATAAAAGTCCTGCCGAAGTCCGAGTGCATGGGGACACACAGGCACAGGCACATCCAATGGAACACTGCTCCCTGCTCCCCAAATCCCGCTGTGCCTTAAAAAGGCCAAAGGAAACACAAATGACATTTTGTTTCTTCCACACGAAAAAAACCACTTGCAAACCCTGAGCAGCATGAGTGGATTACATTTCAGGGACTCGTTTATTCACCCGAAGCTCAAAAGATTTAAGAGTTTAAATAAAACGTCTGAATGAGGCTCCATGTGTGTGAGAGCCTCTGAAATGCTCTTTTTAAGAGACAGACGTCTGACGCCTTGGAAGAGCTGCTCGGTGGCACAGAGGGGTTTAGCAGCTTCAGTACAATTAAAGCTGATCAGGGCTTCAAAACAGTTGACAACACAGAAAATCCTGCCCAGTTCAGTCCTCCAAAACGCTTCTCTGTGTCACATATTTGTCACAGCTTTTAGCTCCAAATTGCAGCATGAAACACGCATCCAATCACCAGGTTTAGAAGGAAAAATGTTCCTAGGAATTCAGAAACTTTACCAAACCATTCTCCTGACTGCTTTCCAGATTGAGCCTCTTTTTTTTCTCTCTTTCTTTTGGTTGCTTTTATTTACTAGAGGAAGCAAAGGCAAATAGTTTAATCATAACCATCCCTAGGGGCAATTTAGAATCATTTTCTCATTAGTGCCTATAATATGCAGTATAAGTAATGTTCAATCAGATGGTTCTACAAAGGCCTGTGCAGACACTGAAATGAAATGCACTCCAAAGCCATGAATAACTGAATGAGAATAATCTCGTCTTTTTGTATCTTGCTTCTTTGCTGGTGGGTGAATAGGATTTTTTCCCCTTCCTTTATTCTCTTTCTGGTTTGGGGGGAATGAATCAAACTTTCTCCTAAATAGTAAAATCAAGTTATAGAAGTAGAGGGATTCCAAGACTATTAAGGCTCCAAGAAGTTAAGTCACAGACAGCCAAAGGTAGGAAGCATTTGAAGAGGGAAAGGAAAATAAAAATACAAGGGAGCAGGAAGTACGTGTTCCATAAAGATGACTTAACTGGGAGACGTGTGTCATACATCCACAGGAAGGGTCCAACAGGAGTACCTGAGGATATTCTGGGGGAGCCAGCAGCTTCAAAGGCTTCTTCTTCCCCAAAAGCTTCTCAACCTGTGATGCAATTACCTCCCTCCTCAGTTTTATCATACAGGGCTTGAAGTCAGATCATGGAAATTACTCCAGTTAAAAAGCAAGCTATGAGGATACAAGATGGTGGGGCAGGATGTTCTTGCACCATCTCTCCTGCCAAAGCTGGCACACATGGGATTACACCTCAGATGGGTAGATAAACAAATTAAAATGCCTGTTACTTGGGTGGCCACCAGCTCAATGGCCCTCTGGCTCCTCTCAGGTGGGATGGGCTGCTCAGTGACAGCTGCATCACACAACTGGGATTTCGTGGATCATAGTGACCATGATGGGAAGCCCAAAGAGCACTGCCTGTGATTCTGGTACAAGCTGGGAGCTGAGGAAGGTAAATGCTTTCCTCTTCCCAGAGAAAAAAATCAGTAGGTCCCCTAGCTCTGTGCCTTTCTCCGTATTTCTCTCTTGGCATGCTCAAGGTGGTACCTGCTCACTTTGACAGAACCTGTCTTGGAGAAGGGCAAATTCAGGGATTTCCTACTTTCCAGCTGGCCCCAGGGTGGTGACTGGGACTGGATGTTGTCTCTTGCATAGCGAAGTCTCTACATAAAAAAGAAATTGTAGCTTCACCGGCATATTTTTCATGGGTTGGAAGAGATACTGGTGCTGCTCCCAGCATCCACAGAGATCAAAGGTAGGAAATTGGACTCCATAGTGAGGGGTTTTGCAGATCGTTTTTCAGGATCATTCAATGAGGGTTTGAACCTCCCAAGTTTCACTTAATTCTTCATAACTAAATAAAACCAAAAATTCAAAGTGAAACTCAACCCAGAAATCCACGTTCAGCTTGGTTTTGGATGGAAACCAAAGGAAATCATTTAATCCCAACATGGTTTCTACCAGAAGCTCTGCTTTGGTCTGGGTTTGGTTGAAGCTCAGCTTTTGCTTCCCTTTGCTGAACAGTTCATGTAAACTATGGGATAAGAAGAAACAAATTCAGGAAATACTTGTGTATTTTCCTTTAACGGTTCAAAAAATATCTCCTGAATTCTATCAAACACATCAGTTCCATGAAATACATCAGTTCCAGGAAATACATCAGTCCAAACTCTCTGTAAATTGGAAAGAAGAGAAATTTGTCCCTGTTTATCTTCAACACAAATACAGATATCCCAGCACTGGAAGAACTCTGATATGTAGCCTGCAATTTTTTCCCACAGGTAGAAGAAAAAGGTAACTCCAAAATGGATTGTTTGATTTGATAAACTCAAATGAAAGGCCTAAATATTATAATAAAGAAGTTTTCCTCTCATTTTTACAGTGTCTGAGGGAACAAAAGCATCACGCTTACTGCTACAACAGACTTGGAGGATTTTCTTCCTGGATCTTAAAAATGATGGAGTTATAATAATATCCTATTGGGCAACAGATTTCAAGCGATTAAGGAGAAGCCTAAATAGTGTCTTATCTCACGGATCATGGCAAGGAAAACTCCATTAAATAAGAAGACAGCAGGACAGTTCAGACTGTATGTTAGTAGGGAGTAATGTGTGTGGAAAATGGATGTTTCTTATTTTAGTGTGTGTTTGTCCCACGGGAGACTGTCCCACAGAGGCATGTTTATGGACAGGCTTGTCCACCTCATATCTCTCATATCTGCTTGGCCATGAGAACATGGAGCTTCATAGGAAGGGACAAGAAACCATAATTTATGTTTATGAGATGAGCAGTTCTGTGCAGGATTATGTAGTTCAGCCAACAATTAGGGGCAGCCTGAACTCAGAAGATGAAACACTTGCTCCTTTGGGCTCACAGTTGGTGTCAGTAGATCTGGTTTACACAGGGCCAGGTTGGACAGGACTTTGAGCAACCTGGTCTAGTGGAAGGTGTCCCTACTCGTGGCAGGGGATTGGAATGAGATGGTCTTTAAGTTCCCTTCTAACCCAAACCATGCTCTGATGCTATGATGCTACTGTAAATTGGTATTCTCTTTTGGGCATGCTGGGTGGCAAAAATACTTGTTTCCAGAGTTTGGGGTATGATTGTTACCCCACAGGGAGCACTGGGCATCTTCAAGTTTTGTGCTTGGCAAATTCACACCCTGGAGATATTTCATGGAAATTCCACTCGCTGACTTTTTGGTTGTTTCTCCACAAATTCCTCATTAATATATTCTCCACTAATAAATCTTTTCATTGCTCAACCAGCTCTGCAGAAAACAAAAGTACTGCTTGGGGAGTGTTTGATTGCAACATTTTTTTGTACAGAAATAATTATCATCCAATAAAGTTGGAAGGAGCTTGGCCGAGCAAAATCCTCCGCTGGGATTGGATCCTCTTGAAAAGACTTATATTAATTTTGCCTTTGCCATGATTTGATTAGCTCTTGTTTCACATGTGGTTGAGCTTCAAAACAGAGATTTATAGCTGTGCAGCTAACCTGTGCCGCAGCACTTGTTGCTCATTTTGACTTTATTTAATATGCTGAATGCCGCACAAAAGCGTATTTTAAACATGTAAAATAACACACTTAAAGAAAATATTTAAAATACTGACTCACACACATGATGCTGTTGTGCTTCTCTTCTTACATTGACTGTATGCAAAAACATAATGTGTTTTGGCCAGGCCATTGTCAGAACAGACAGGGAATAATTTCTGCAGCCATATGTTCTGTTACAGAAAAGAAAAAAAATAACTCATGAGTCATGACAACAGTGAACACTGTGGAACCAAACCCTGCATCCTATTTGCCATTTTCTAGCCTCTGCAGAGAAGAAAAGATGTGATTTTGAGCAATGATCTGGCACTATCTTTAGTCCCTCCGTGGTGTTTACACAGCCAGGATAGCCAGTGTCTGGCACTGCAGAGGTGGTCTGGGGGGAGGGTGTCCTGCCTCAGGCTGTGGAAATGGAGTGTTGCTGGATGGAGCTGGGAAGGGTTTGTGCTCATCAGGAGATAGGGCTGCAGGGCAGAGACACAGCCTCAGCACTGCTGAGGCACCTCGAGTCCTGCGTCCAGTTCTGGGCCCCCCAGTTCAGGAAGGACATTGAGGTGCTGGAGCAGGTCCAGAGAAGGGCAACAGAGCTGGGGAAGGGTCTGGAACACGTCTGATGAGGAGCAGCTGAGGGAGCTGGAGGGGCTCAGACTGGAGAAAAGGAGGATCTGGGGGAGGGAGCTTATCGCTCTCTGCAACTCCCTGAAAGGAGGTTGTAGCCAGGTGAGGATCAGTCTCTTCTCCCAGATAATGAGATAGGACAAGAGGCCACAATCTTAAGCTGCACCAGAGGAGGTTTATGTTGGACATTAGGAAGAAATTCTTCACAGAAAGGATGATTAGATATGGGAATGGGCTGCCCACTGCAGAATATCCTGAGTTGGAAGGGACCCACAAGAATCATCAAAGTCCAGCCCCGCACACAACAACCAAGAATCCCACTATGTGCCTGAGAGTGTTGTCCAAATGTTTCTTGCACTCTGGAAGGCTTAATGCTGTGACCTCTTCCCTGGAGAGGCTGTTCCAGTGCTCAACCACCCTCTGTGTGAAGAATCTTTTCCTAGTATGCAACCTTAATCTCCCCTGAGATAGCTTTATGCAATTCCCTTCAGTCCTGTCACTGGTCACCAGAGAGAAGAAATCAGTGTCTGCCTCTCCACTTCCCCCCACGAGGAAGCTGTAGACTGCAATGAGGTCAGCCCTCAGCCTCTTTTTCTCCAGTCTGAAGAAGACAAGTGACCTCAGCCTCTCCAGACGTGGCTGTGCCCTGCACAGAGCACCCTGTGATCTCATGGGGGCAGGCAGCAAGCAGTGAACAGCCCTGGACTCTACACCCAGGCCTGAGGACTGCTCAGATATTTTTCATTTAACTGTGACTGGATATAAAATAAACAAACCTGGCCACAGCCTCCTAACCTCTTCCTTGAAGTGCTCCTGTCTGCCTGGTCAGGGAAAGGGTGAAGAGGAGTTGAGTGCCTTGTTGCTACAGCACAAAACGGGACAGCTCCTGGTCCAGGCATTGCTCAGCAGCAGAGAATTATGACGATGAGTGTCTTCCAGTTGTGGCTGCCCTTTCCCTTGTTTTTTATTGGGCCAAGTTCTCTGTCAAGGACCTTTGAGCCAGAGATGGCCAAAGACCAAATACATCACCTGAGCCCCATCATCTGTGGGAGTGTGGTGATGCCAGACAGAAGGCATCTGAGGTCAGCCCTGCATGTGTTGCATGAGCACGAAAGCATCAGGACTCACTTTTTATTATTATTTTTTTTAATTTCGCTGGCACACATCTCGTGTGTCAGGTCGTTCCTTCACACATACGCATGTGTGCACTTCATTACTCCTCCTTGTCTCCCTCCCTTCCTCTGCCTTGCCCTGCTTCCCTGCAGTATCCTCCTTCCACCCTGGGGCTTGGAAGCTGCGCTCAGCTTCTGGAAGAAAACTGCTTCCATCTGTGGGCTCTGACAGGCTCTCAGCCACTGAGCAGCTGTTCTTGGGCTTCTGGTCCCTAAACCAGGGTGGGGAGTGGCTGATCCATGCTGAACACTGTCTTCTGAAGGGGTTACCTGAGCCTGAGTTTGGAGGCCACCACGTGCCTGAAAGAGCTGTCCAAACGCTTCTTGAACTCTGTCAGGCTTGGTGCTGTGACCACTTCCCTGGGGAGCCTGTTTCGGTGCCCAACCACCTCTGGGCAAAGAACCTTTGCCTAAAATTCCACCTAAACTTCCCCTGACACAGCTTCATGCCATTCCCTTGAGTCCTGTCGCTGATCATCAGGGAGATCGGTGTGTGTCCCTCCTCTTCCCCTCATGAGGAAGATGCAAACCACTGTGATGTCCTAGGAGGCGCCTCCCGGCCAGCTGGCATCTCTTGACCTCTCCTGGCCAAGTCTTTGTGGTCATCTTTTGCTTGGTGCTTCCAGGACATGTGTCTGCCTGGCTCAAGCTTCGCTATGAACCCTTGTTTTGGCTGATTCAGCAGTTTCTTCAATTACTGTCACAGCCACATGGGCTTGGCCGTGCTCCTGGGATCCCTCGTTCCTGCTGGAAGCAGGGGAGGCAGACAGACTTTGGAGCATTCACTGGTGATGCACAATCCGCCTCTTGTGGTCACTGGGTAACTGTAAAACTAAATCAGATCCTTGCTGTTAACCAAAAGGCATCTGCAATAAAAGGAAGTTAAACACAGTGCCAGAGAGGTTGTTTTGTTGCTAAAAACACATCAGGAAAAGCGCTAAAAACTCACTAGGAAATTGGATTCACTATTCTATCCCCACCCCGATGATTAAGTTCACCCCCAGTTTAATGTGATTTAGAATTAGCTGGGATATTTTATTTTGATTGTAGGTTCAAGGACCTCTTTTTTTTTTTTCTTCCCTGGACGTTGGTAGCATTGCCATTATTAAGAATGACAGCATAAAATAGCCTCAGGTTGCACCAGGGGAGGTTTAGATTAGACATTAGGAAAAATTTCTCCACAGACAGTGGTCAAACATTTGAACAGGCAGCCCAGGGAAGTGGTGGAGTCACCATCCCTGCAAGTGTTCAAAAACTGTGTAGATATGGTACTTAGGGACATACGGTTGTGGTGCTGGGTTGATGGTTGAACTTGATGATCTCAGAGGTTTTTTCCTACCTTAATGATCCTATGATTCTATAAAATCCACGGGATGGGCTATAGTAAGCATGAAATACATAAAACACAATTCTTTCCCTGCTGTGCAATCCTTCCATGAGGTAGAGGATGGCCAGCTACTCCCACCTTCCTGTCTAGAGATCAGGCAGGAGGCCAGAGCCAAAAAGTTCTGCCTTCACCAGAATTTGGATGCTTTCCAAGCAACACAGCGATGTTGGATGGTTGATTTCTGAGGCTGGTAAAAGTTTCACCGAAGGTTTGGACCTTCAAATCCACGACAGGGCTGAAGGTTTGGCATCTCCCCCAGAAAGGCACTTTATCATAGTTAAATTACACATTTGTGTCACTAAACATCTTGCCAGAACAGGGACAGAAACTGGTCAGGGCCCTCTAAAGCAATGACTGGTCATTTAACGGGGTGAAAACACCCCATGGGGTGAGGGAGCAGTGCAGGGTTGGGGCTCTCCTGGCCTGAGGAAAAGTAGGGTTGTACTCTGCTCCAGGTTACATCTGTAAGACTTTTGCTCTGCCTCCCTAAGGAAGTGCTTCAGTCCTGACACAGCCAGGGATGGTGAGGCTTCTCCTCTGCTCTCCTGATAACCTGGTCCTTTCTCCATCAATGGCTACACAGGTTGGTGACCCTGCAGGACTCAGCTTGGCCAGGGCTGCGGGTGGTACACGTGTGAATCCTGTTGGGATGCTGGCCACAGGTGCCAAGAGAAAAACCACAGAGGTGTTACGTGGTAATGAGGCAGGTTTCTGCAACCCCAGAAAGCCCAGGACTGGGTTTAGACATGTGAAGATGCACCGCAAAGCAATATCCTTGGGATTCAACCCACAGAGCTGAGGCCTGACAAATCCACCTCTCCCATTTCCCAAGGCACCTGTTGGGTACTGGAGCCCTATTCAGCTTATCAAAGGCGGAAGATAAACAGGTTGGCTGTGAAGGTTCTGTGCTCAGAGTTCCTTCCCTCCACATCAAGAGAGTGGTCTTGAAGCACGTGGGATCCACTGAGAGCTGGGGAACATTAGTAAGAGCATTCTCTACTTCCACCAAACTACTGTTCCTAGTTTTGTCTTGTTTTCCTCTGAACTTGAAGCAAGATGACCAGAATTGTCTCTTTACAACTAAAGTACCAGGAATACAGGGAATGAAAACCTTTGAGGTCACTGTTGGAGCCAAGATGAGCTCAGGATATAGAAGCAGCACAGTTCTTCTGTAGAGAATATCTTTGAATAAACCAGCTGGAAAAGGGAGGTGAAAGTCTAGTTTCAGAGTTCAGGACTTTGTGAATATCTGTGTTCTCCACCTATATGGTCTAATGAAAGACCCTACCCCTTCTCAGACCCTTGGAAGTGCTTGGGAGGAGCACTGACCAAGAATGGACAAGCCTGTTCTGTGCTAGAGATTGATCTGGTTGCGTCAGAATTAAGAAAAAAAGAAAAGTGGGAGGACACAGTCTGTGGAATAATTTAACTTCTATTTATAGTTATTTTATGGTCTGCCATGCAGCTTAATTAATGTGGCCAGTAAACTCACTCTTTTTTTAAAGGTCAGTTACAGTGATGGTCCTGCGCAAGCCTTAAGATAATTCATGAACAATAATAGATAAGAGAGAGACAGCTTTGAAATCAATGCTTTACACAAGGGCCAGATATTACAAAGATCAGTGCAATAATTAGTTGTTTTTAAAAAATAAATATGTCATACAGTTGAATTACTCCAGGGGTGCCTTTGTGTCTGAGGTTCAACCAGTAGATTCAGTTCTTTTAATCAGAATTAGTTCTGGAATAGATTTTGCTGGCTGTAGAGCTAAAAATGTAATCCTGGCTGGCTCGTTCAGCTTTATTAAGCATCTATGACTATTTTTCAAAAGAGGATCTCTTTCTTCTCTTGACAGAAAGGCTCATCAAATACAGACAGAAGAGGAGAGGGAAGGAAATCTCAGTTCCATTGAAGCTGAAGCCAAATCTCTCATTGGTTTCACTGGGGCCACAGTCTCACCTAAGCTGCATAACACGCTTTAAAATGCTACTGGCCTGATAATTATACAAAATAGAGCCCACATTTCTGTTCCAGGAGAGAGAAGAGGGGAACCTAACACACATTTGTCTCATCCTATGAGGCATTTACCAGTAGCATGTACTTGGCAAAAGATCTGATATATGAACTGAATAAATAATAAAATAGTCTGTGTTTCCTCATGTCGCAATTCATAAATGCTTTCAATGCACATAAATGATCTTAAAAGAGGTACTTGCATTTCCTTTGAGGAATCTGTGAGGAATCCAAATACATCAGAACCACGGTTGTAACTTGGAAATCTGAAAGTGATCTAATGAGGCAGACCCTGTCTAACCTGATATGTGAAAAACCTCTGACTTTGAGTTGAAAGCAAGATTTTTCTAATCCTGACACTAAGGTATCTCTCAATAAATTATAATAAACCCAGACATCACCCCCAAACAACTGGCAAACAATCAAACCCGCTATGAGTAATCACACCAGCAGCAGAAGTGATGCTACAAAACGCTGCTCATACCCACTCCTTTACCTTTTCACCTACTGTGTGCACCAGTTGTGCCTGAGGCAGCAGGAATTGGTTAAAGCCACCTCATTTAAATGCATAAAAACGTTAATGAGGTTTGCTGCAGGGGAGATGACTTATCTAAGGGCCTGCATGCAACCAGAGAAGTGAAGCTCCTCTTTTTTTATCTGCTACTCCCCTTTCCTTCAAAATTATTAAAGTCCTGATTCAGCAAAGTGTTTGGAGCTCATGTTGAACTTTTAAATTAAGAGTGAGACAACTGTGTGCACTTAGTGGAGATATAAGGATGAATTAGCTTAGATATATGTCAAACATACTTTTAAGACTTTTTCAGAGCCTGATCTCACTCCTGGTGTCCGTGCAAGTCTTTGAGACCAGCAGAACCAGGTATTTTGTGTTTGCAAGGAAAGGTACAAGCTGGAGCCCTAGAAAGGTAGAAAGGTCTGGAATCAGTTATGAGGACATTTTGCCTTTAGATGAGTTTCTGGCTCTTTTTCAATATGCATTTCACTCAGCTAGGAAAATGGGGGAAATGCTATTTGATACTTCACTTTTAAATCCTGCTTGGAAGACAGGTGTTGCTTTGAACCCACATTATGGAAGATAACTGCAAGCTGGATTCTGAGATGAATGTGAGGCAGATTAAGTCCAGACCACAATAATCTCTCTTCTCCAGCAACATCACTGTCTGGGGATGCCGAAGGCAAGCCAGAGTTCACACACTGGTTTATGATACTGTTAGCTAGTTTGCAGCCAAGACGAAAAGTTCAGACATGGTTTTTGATGCATTTTATGTGGAAATCGATGTTCAGGCCATGATCACAAAGAACAATGAATCTCCAGCGTTTTCATCAGGGGCTCAGATCCAGTTGAGTTGGTTAGAGGAGCTAATTGTGGGTAGTTGCCTCATGGCCTTGGAGCACTGCAGCCTGTGTTTCTCACTCACTTTACAAAGACAATGAAGTGGGACTTCCTGTGACAGAGGCAGTCACAGAATCATTAAGGTTGGAAAAGACCTCTAAGATCATGGACTCCAACGATTAACCCATCACTGCCAAGCCCACCACTAACCCATGTCCCTGAGCACCACAGCTGCATGTTTTTTGAACACTGTCGGGGGTGGTGACTCCCTGGGCAGCCTGTTCCAGTGCCTGACAACATTTGTGAAGAAATTTTTCCTAATATCCTATTTAAACCTCCCCTGGTGCAATTTGAGGCTGTTTCCTCTTGTCATATCACTTGTAATCTGGTAGAAGAGACTGACCCCCACCTGGCTACAACCTCCTGTCAGGGAGTTGTAAAGAGTAATAAAGTCCCCCCTGAGCCTCCTTTTCTCCTGACTAAGCATCTCCAGCTCCCTCAGCTGCTCCTCATAGGACTTGTGCTCCAGATCCTTCCCCAGCTCTGTTGCCCTTCTTTGGACACGCTGTTCTGCACCACTTCCATCTTCATTTGCTCTTCCTACCTTGATTATGACAAGAGTTGATCAAGGGAAGCCAGTTGATGTAATCTTTTTGGATTTCAGTAAAGCTTTTGATACTGTCTCTCACAGGATCACACAGCTGGATAAACACATCATGTGGTGGGTGAGCAGTTGGCTCACAGTTCGAGCACAGAGAGTAATTGTGAATGGGGTAACATCAGACTGGCGACCTGTCACTTGTGGGGTACAATAGGGCTCCATCTAAGGCCCTGTGCTCTTCAACATCTTCATAAATGACTTGCACACAGGACTGGAAGGGATACTTAGCAAGTTTGCTGGTGACACAAAACTGGGAGGAGCTGTCGACTCCCTGGAAGGCAGGGAGGCCCTGCAAAGAGACCTCAACAAACATACAGACTGAGGAATGAGATGCTGGAAAGCAGTGCCATGGAAAGGGAAGTGGGGATCCTGGTTGAGGACAAGTTGAATATGAGTCAGCAGTGCCCTGGCAGCCAGGAGGGCCAACCGTGTCCTGGGGGGCATCAGGCAAAGCATCACCAGCTGGTCAGGGGAGGGGATTGTCCTGCTCTGCTCTGTACTGGGGTGGCCTCACCTGGAATATTGTGGCAGTTTTGGGCACTGCAATATAAGAATAATATTAGGCTGTTAGAGAGTGTCCAAAGGAGGGCAACTAAGATAGTGAAGGGCCTTGAGGGGGAGCTGTGTGAGGAACAGCTGAGGTCACTTGGCCTGTTCAGCTGGAGGAGACTGAGGGGAGACCTCATTGCAGTTACAACTTCCTAGTGAGGGGAAGAGGAGGGGCAGGCACTGATCTCTGCTCTGTGGTGACCAGTGACAGGACCGGAGGGAATGGCCTGAAGTTGTGTCGGGGGAGGTTTAGGTTGAATTTTAGGCAAAGGTTCTTCACCCAGTGGGTGGTTGGGGGCTGGAACAGGCTCCCCAGGGCAGTGGTCATGGCACAAAGCCTGCTGAAGTTCAAGAAGCATTTGGATGATACTCTCAGTCACATGGTGTGACTCTTGGGGATGGTCCTGTGCAGGGCTAAGAGTTGGACTCAATGATCCTTGTGGGTTCCTTCCAACTCAGCATATTCTGTGATTCTGTGAAATCTGGCCTGGCTCATGTTTGTTCTGTGCAGGGGATTGGACAATCAAGCTGCATTAACATATTTTAAACCAAATGTGCTGCCCCAGCAAACAACAGTGCACAACCAGAATAAGCAGCAATGGGTGACAACAAGGTGCTCTTTCTGTTCTCTCTGCTTAAGGCAGCCAGAGAACTCCGGTGTGTTCTGGCCATCCCTGGCTGCAGTGACTAATTACAGTGTTACAAAGTTCTTATTCCTCTGGAGATTTGCCATCTTGGGAAGACCTGGCTCCAGCTCCGCTGGATTTCTCACAGGGAACCTCCTGTGCTTTAGAGAAGTCTCCCCCTTCCCTGTAGCTCATGATTCCTGTTATCTGTCGGGTATGGATGAGACACCCAGCTGTTATAACTTAGCCCTGCTGTCCCCTTGGCTTTCCCAGGTACCTGAATCCAACTCAATTGAAGTAAATGACGGTCTTATCAACTCCATGGACTTTGAAGCAGGCTCCAGCTACGGGATTGATCCAATATGTAAACGCCAAGTCTGATTCCAGGAAGGGAAGAAAATCATCAGCTGAAATTATTTAAAGGCTTGCAGATATATCTTGGCATGCTAAATGGAAATGAATTTCTCAGGGAGAATGTTAAATAATTCTCAAAATAATTGTTAACACACACAGCACAACCCCCATCCCACCTCTGTCAGTCAGTCAGGGTAGGGTTTACCCACTGCAGCAAAGTGTTCACTAGTTTGCAATGTTTATGGTTATACTTACTATTGTTTTGGAAAGAAAGATCAAATCAGTGGTTGGCTTCAGAAATTTAAAATAAAAATTTGGTATCAAGGTGTACTGGTCACTTATGTCCACCAAACATCTGTATTCAATTATGAAGCAACTCAGAAAGAGATTCAGGGAGTGCAGTTTGGGACATAAAACCGGGCCTAAGCCCAAGAAATAGATCTGGCAAGCCCAAGCTCCATCATCACCTGTGGCTGGAAGCACTGACATCTACCAGCATTCAAATTTAGCTGAACAGATTTTCCAAGCACTCCAGTTTAAGCTACCACACCTGAATTTCTTCATCTTGACATGTTCTAGCCAGGCTCTGCTGCTCCATTCACATCCCTTTGGATCCAATAGTCACATGCACAGAGCACCCAGTGTGCAGTTTTTGGGGTATTTTCACCAGATCTAGGACTGGCTGCCTTAGGGCAGCTCAGGGCAGGTAAAAGCCTAAAGTAGGGCACAATCGAGCTAAAGTTAAGGCAGGAGACTTCATTATTTTTCTGTCAATATTGAAATGGACATAAACCTTAGGACTAAAACTCTGACTAAAGACAGGGAAAACTGTGAACTTAAGTTTAAGTGTTGTGTAAACAAACCGAACTGCAGAAAACACTGAGCAAACCTCCTGCAGGTACCTCTCAAACATAACCACCTGGTATCTGCTGGTTTGCATGCCACAAATCCCTATCTGTTGCAATTAATGACTGGTTAATTGCATGCATTTCAAGAAAAGTCTTTTGTGATTGATCAGTCCCTCCGAATTTGCCATTAAAACTATTTGTTAAGGCCAAATGTTTGAGTATCTGTCTAGCTCCCATCCCAAGCTGTCAAAAATACAGGAAACACCAAAGCGGCTCTGCTGCAGCCCTAAAAAGAAAGCAAATAATTGTAGTTGTGGTATTGGTAAACCTACAAGGGTTTTCAGTTAATATCTCCAGCTACCACACAACCACAAGAACTGTCATGATATGCCATGATTTTTCCTTTTGGGTATAACCATCCAAGCTAAAACACCCCATATGCTACAAGATTGATGCTTAATACTTTGTTCCAGATGTGCTCTGGCTTAGTTAAATATTTAACACATTTCTAGAAGTATGTAGTCTATAATTGCATTAATACTTCAGAAGAATGATGTCCTGGTGAGTAAAGGGAAAGATATTCCAAGGCTGGCTGTGTACCTACTCCTGCCAGTGATCAGCAGAATTCGGACAGGTTACATTTAAAAAAATATGATTATCATTGGTTTCCATGGATGGCACTGAAACAGCTACACAGCCACAGCCCTGACACTGTCCCCCAGTAACATTCCCAAGTGGAGACAAAGTGACACTAATCTGGTAAAACTGCAAACAGCAAAATCCTCATTTAAATCCAAATATGTACAAGCAAAATTGCAAGATGCATCCAACTGGATGTATTTAATTGCTGAATTCTGTGCTGTTGAAAATACAGTTTTGCCTTTTTTTTCCTGTGCATTGCCACAAACAAAAGACTTACTCTGGGAGTAAGATGGATCTCTGAAGAAGTGATGAACACCACTGCAGAAATAAAAATGTGAAAGTGTCTTTTTATTTTTAAGAAAAATTTTTATAGAAATCTCTAATGAGATGCCTGATTGTGGCAAATTCCTGTATTAAAAACATTGGGAAGGGCACACAAAATTTTAAACAGCAACATCTAACTCAAGTGTGGTGTGACAACTGTACTAAGAAGATTTTTGGATAAAATTTAGAAAAATATCAAAGAATAGGAAATAATGAATTTACCCCCTTCCATAAGCCTATCCTTACCCTTTAGGTCAAAGCAATGAGAAAACTGTATCCTGTTGGGATGTGGTGAAAGGAGAAGAGTAGCAAATATGGAGCTTTTTTTCCCAACCCACACCATGGCTGCTCTGGGCAACAAAGCAGATGGTTTTAAAAGAATTAATACTTAGAAAATGTAATGGTACTGCTGAAGTGTGTGGGAACCACTAGGCTGTGCTGGGATGGTGAAATTATGCCACTATGACCATTTGAGCATCTTGATAAAGCTGGGAGTGTTTAGTCACATCCACAGAGAAGAATCAGGAACAGGGTATTACCTGGGCCACAATTATCCTGCACAGGTACTTCCTATTACAAATTACAGCCTTGGAAAATAAAGGTAGCAGTGGGGAAAGGGAAGAGAGACAATTTACCAGAAATATGAAAGGGGGCTGGGATAGGGGAAGATTCAATTTTAGTTAAAAGACAGACATATTATTACTTCTTTGTTTTTTAACATTCCAGATTTATTCAAAAGACATTATTCTGCAGGCACATATCTTACAGGTCTTAAGACTGATAAAACACTAGGAATAATGTGAGTTCCCTAGCAAATGAAGACATGGCTAAAATCATACCAGAGTGATTTTTTTCTTTTCTTCCAATAAAATTTTGGACATTTCAAACCTATTTTTAACACTGGTCAGAGCTATTCATACCTAGATCATTTGGAACAGTCCATTAAAGGAACAAAAGTTGACAAGATGCAAACAGCAGACTACACTTGATTTCTGCAACTGCTGGCAAAAGCTGCTGGAGAAGTATCTGCACACTTTAAAAATGTTACATCAGTGACAAATGGAATTTTGTGCTTTAATACTTTGCTTGAAAAGTCTCTTTATCCAACATGAAGTCAGCAAATCTCTGCTGGAGCTCCTTTTCTCTTTCCTGCTGTCGCTGCACATCTTCCTTCAGACACTGTAACGAAAATATCATTAAACAACCAGTCAGTTTTCCAACAGTCACACCCATGAAGAGCTTTACCAAAGGTTATAGTTTAGTTGTTTCAGAGGAAGAGGTCAGAATTGTGACAGGACATTGCTAAAATTACTTATTTTAAATAGAAAAGTAAAACAGGGCAGTTGATGTAAAGTATGAAGAATCACAGTTATCCTATTTCAAATCTCAGGTATCTCACCCTGTCTTTGGCAGCAGTTAAGATCAAATGCTTCAAAAGGAAGAGATTTCAAATTGGAACCTTGCCATGTACTAAAAACAGGTGCTATTAGCAGCTATCATCTGATTTAATATGTTTTTACTGTTATCTTTCCCTAAATCAATTAATCACTTTGGAGTTTGTAAAAACATCTACCAGTATTTCTAAACCACCAGTTTTTAAGGAATGATCTGTTTTAATGTTTTTAGAGTAAAAGGTTGAGAAGATCTGAGACTCAATGGAACCCTCTGTTTTGGAAGAAAAAAAGTGTTAAAAAGAAAAATTGTGCTCAGGTGAGTACTAAGTCCTTGGAAAGCAAGCCTGGCACTCGCTCAGACATAGGACTGAGTCGTGGTTGAGGGTTGCCTCGTTAAGATGAATAAAAAGAGAATATCCTGGAGATCCTTGAACTAAGAAAAGCGGCTCCAAAGCACTGATTTCAGGTATATACTAGCATTTGGTCCACTGACTTTTATGAAAGTAAGAGATTTTACACAAGTTTTACAAGTTCTAACTGTAATTAAAACCAAAACAAGTCAAATTAGGAGAGATATGGAACTTCTGCTGATATGCATTTCAGAAGGTTTATAAAATAAACCACACAAGGAAATAAAAAACCCCCAAAGTTAAAGAACACACTGGCAGATTAGTCCCAGCTTCTAATACATGTATCACAGAATCTTTGATATTGAAGTAAACAGCAGATGAATCTGGTAACAGCCAAAATTTTAAAAGAACATTAAAAACCTGATACCAACTCAGGCTGTGAAGCTCAGAGCTCGTATCTTGTAAAAACATCTTTTCCACAAAATGCCTGTGTTTGACCCCAGGCATTACATTTAGGAATCTCACCTCCAGTCTCCGAGGGATTGCAGCATCCTCGTGTTTCTTCAGCTCCTCAAAAGTTCGCAGCTCCAGGTGGGCCTGTTCGATCTGGTCCCACAAATCATTCAGCTGTTTGATGAGGCCCATGGCTCGGGACTGGTAACCACCCAGCAGGATCTTCAGCTTCTTCTCCATCTTGGCAGCTCTCTTTGCTTCAGTTGTCATGTGGCCTCTGTTTATCTGCCACAAGGAACACAAGAATTGTTTTATTTACCCAGAATTCAGAAGTCAAGAGAAAAAAAAAAAAAATCAGTAAAAATGTATCTGTGGAATTGTATCGAGTTGATTGAGTTCTTTGATTTCTATTAAAAAATAGTTCTTCACATTTTGCACCAACCTAGATTCCTGGATTAAAATCTTTACAATATACAAAATACATTATTCCAGGGGTGAAGTCCACTAAACCAAAGAGGGTTGATGACACACTGTGAGCACAGTTTCACACAGAGGAACTGTTGCAGTTGCTGAGCTGAGTGGCCAAGTCACACGATTGCTTGTGAGGCCATATCCCACTTACACAGGAGGTGTAATCTGCCTCAGTAATGGAAAACTAAATAAAGATATTATGCTCCACCTTTTCAAAATCATATTCTTAGTCTGCAAAAACATCTATCAATCCTGCCTATCCCAACAGAATTCATCTAAATCATATTCCACACAGGAGAAGACCACTGGGAACGTTAAGGCAGCTTTGAATCCTTCTCTGTTGCAAAGAGCCATAATGAAGATACTTTAGACTGGTGTAAGTGGCAAATGAATGGCAGTGTTTGGGCATAGAAACACTGCAAGGAACAGCAGGACTATTTGAAGGGGAACTAATTCCTACCACCACCCTGCATGTGCTTTCCCAGGACAGCCACATCAGGAGACAAAGGACAAAATCCTGGTAACTCAGTGAGGTGGGACAGGATGGTGACACCAATTACTTATTGCCTGCTTCTAAAGGGTATGAAAAGCAAATCCCACCAAAAAACACAAACAAAAATACAACATGGTCACCATCCCAAGAGCAACCCAGGTGCCATGATGAGAACTCCACAGGTGGTGATGCCTCATTCCTGGTGTCATCATAAGGCATCTCAGAAAGACTCTTGGATTCACACCAGTTGAATGCTGGACCTGATTAAGTGTTCAAGGCCAGGCTGGATGGGGCTTGGAGCAACCTGGTCTACTGAAAGGTGTCCCTGTCCATGGCAGGGAGTTGGAACTGAGCTTTAAGGTCCCTTCCAACCTAGGCCATTCTATGATCCTATGAAACCAACAAATAACACAGGACTACACCACTGTGGAGAGGTGCAGCAGTTCACATCTCTGAACAGAGACATAAAGTTTCTGGTTGAGGCTTTTTTAATGCAATTTCCTTAAAAAAGAATCCTTTTTTTTTTCAGAAAGCATTGTGTGAATGATGCCAAACTCAACAAAAAAAAAGGAATCAGGCTTTTCAGATTTTGATTCTTGGCACAGTTAAAGATAAATTAGTGCAGGAGAGGAAGAAAATATTTAAGTTTCTCAAGTGATAAAATATAAAAAAAGGCTAACTCAGAACCACAGTCTCTGAGTAATCAGCCCTCACCTTGTTTCTTTAAAAATCAAAGTTTTACTGGTGAATGTTGTTACACACAAAGAAATTACCAATGATCAACCAAAAGCAGAAGCTTTTCACTGCTACAATTACCCAATATATTGTCTCTTACCAATGAAACTGAACTCCATTGGGAAGGAACTACTTTCTGATCTGCCTTTACAGTGATAACCACAGTCAGCTATCACAGTCTCATGCACCAAGCTACTGCAAAGTGCATTTCATCAACTTTCCAACCCTCCAGCTGTACTGAAGTACCCTCTGTTACACAGCTGCACGTTTCTGTAACATGGCCTCCTACTCCTTAACAATTTATTCACTCATTTGAAACAGTTTTGGTTGGTGGTACAGAGATAAACAAAGTGAATGGTCAAGGGAGCAAACTGTTAATGGGTGAGTGAAAGAGAAATTTTACTTTCTGAGCTGTCTAGTTTGCTCCTGGGGAGAGAGATGCAGACTGCTGTGCTTTTCAAACTCTGTTTGTAATGTAGACTTAAGCTATGCCCAAGGTGCTTTAAGCATACAGAAAGGCGCCTCTTTTTCAATATTTATATAAATCTAGAGAAAATTAAATAAATAGATTAGGGATTTGTGAGGATACTCTCTGATGGAAAAGTATGAAAGCTTTAAATGTCTTCACTGGTAAATAATATGCTATTACTGCAACAACAAATACAGCTGTGCGGTCAATGAACTATTTTCAAATTACTGTTCCTTGGATGAGAAATGTGTCTTGAGAGCCACTGACATTTAGAGATCATGGAACAGATGGATGCACAGGCAAACAGAATTTTGTTTGTAACAGAGGCTTAATGTAACAAAGGTCAATTGTCCACGTTGCTCCACAGCATTATAGACAAGTTCGAGTATGCCTGGTGTGAAATGAAACTCCCAGTGTCACTGTTCTAGAGCAGCTTAAAAAAGATCATTTAGAGAAGTTCCACTATTCTGTCGTCCTGAGTGAAGATCTTATTCTTTACTGTGGGGGTTGTGAGGCCCTGGCACAGGTTGCCCAGAGAAATTGTGGACTCCCCATCCGTGGAAGTGTTCAAGGTCAGCTTGGATGGGGCTTGGAGCAACCTGGTCTAGTAGAAGGAGTCACTGCCCATGGCAGGGGCTTGGAACGAGATGGTCTTTAAGGCCCCTTCCAACCCAAACCATTCTGTGATTCTGTGATCTCTCAACAACCTAATTTTCTAATGGAACATTTAACACTGAGTACCTGAGGACATAAATACAGATATAAGCACTAACTCCACCATACAGAAAAGGGGCTGGACCTTTTCTGTGGGCACTGTGGGCAGAAGTCCTGGATTATCCACATGCTCTGAGTATCATCAGTAGTGGTGGCAGCACTGGGTCGGTCTCTCACATTTACACACTTCAGTTTGGATGCACTTTGCTTGGCTTTAGATGTGAACATCTGAGCTTGTCACATCAGGCCCTTCCATAAGCAGGAGAGAAATTGGCAACTCCAGGGCGTGGCTCATCTGATCCAGAGCTCACGGAAGGGCTCTTCACTGACTATAACAGGAGCACACGCTGCTGGCTCAGGCACGTTGCTCAAGGTCAGGTGGACCAATCCCACCCTAAGTGTTTACTGTTTTAAGGTATTGTATATAATAAAGCACTGTTTTTCTCCAAGAAAAACAAAGCCAGTTCAAGCCTAATGCCTATTAGACCCCAATTATTTAAGCACTCCTGAAATTTTCAGACAATGAGAACTGGACTTAATCTTTTCGAGTTGTTCTGGATACAGATTCTTACTTTTAACTACTAGAGCCCTTAGGTTTTATGCTGCTTCTTAGCCCTTGCTTTTCTCAGTTCCTTGTCTATCTTGGATTATCAGAGGCTTCACTGCTGCAAGAAAAAATTAAGAAAAGAAGGGAGGAAAAAAAAAATGAAAAAAGCCTCCCACATATCTAAACTCAGAAATAACAACCCTTTCTTCCTTCTCTGGTTATAGAGAGAAATGTGAACGCTAACCACCTTTCCTCCTCCCTCCCAACTACAAGATTTTAGGACCTACTACGAAAAGGTCAAAGGGAGGTCTTAACTTTTGTAACAAATACTATTTATGAAAAATTGCTGACTGCTGCATAAATGCCAACAACTGCATATAATTTCTGTTCAAGCTTCATAAAATTTTAAGGCTCAGATACCGAGCTAAAAATTCCAAGCAGTTATGAAAAGGTGTGTTTAAACAGTAGTCTACATTATTTGCTTAAAGCTAAGAAATAGATTTCAGTAAAATCTGACAACCATTTCCCCCCTGAACCTAGCAGAAAAAGGAAAGATGTGAAAGATCTCTCTACTTATTTATTTTGTACTACTCCTTGGCCAGCTTTGGTTCTGCTGACTTCTATACCAGCTACAGCAAAATGAGAACAGCATGTACAGACACAGGGTAAAATGATATATGATGTCAGGGCAAGTGTGAGAGCCTCATACTATCCCAAATCTCTGATGTAAAAGCCTTTCCTCATGTCTAGTAGTGTTCAGTTTTCAATACTAGAGAACCGAGGAAGAGAAACCAAAACAGAGCAACAGACATAACCAGAAGTTCCTAAAACATGATCTAGAAAAGGGAGACTGACTGTAAAAACAGTGTTTTTTTGGTTTGTTTTTCCTCTGTCTAACAAAAATAGAGAAAAAGAATAAAGACACAACACCATGCTTTAAATATCCCAAAGGTCATTGTGAAAAATTAATCTGGTTTTATGGCCACTGAGAAAGAAAGAGGGATTTAAATTGGCAGGGAAATTTTAGATAGGAGGTTAGTTGTAAGGTTTAACTAAGGACAATAAAGAAGAGGGAAGAACTCCTAATGAGAACAAACATCCACTGGGAAAGATTTAAGAAAAACTGACCCTGAGGAAGGAAGAGCTCAACTGCCTTCAAAATTGCATTTTCACCAAGTCTACTGAGGACACCCCTCCTAATTTCAAAGGGCTTTTTCCCTGTACTGACTATTTTGTTTTCCTTCTATTAAATGTGGAGCTTCTGGTAATCCCTGAACAGCATTAAGCTTTAAGCTCTCTTGTCTTTTAATTGATCTTAATCATGCCTGATGGATTAAACAAACATGGAAGAAAAACTGCTGCATGCTCTGACTGGAGCCAAAGTCAAAAGTAAACCAACTTGTTCCATGACCTTGGAGAATCAACATATCATCATAAAGCTGCTTCACTTGTGCACAGAAATCCTGTGCCAGCTCCAGCTCCGCTGAATAGGTTACTCTTGGAACATATAGAGCACTACTCTAAACTTTACTGTAACTTCCTTCCTCACCTCAGACCCACAAGTGGCCCTCCCATACCCAATTCTGCTGGCAGGACATGGATTAACTCAATTTAAATAGCAGGGTTTGTGAACTTGCCTCATGTTGGCTCAGCCAGCTGGAGGAGCTGGAATGAGAACACACCACGACACCCAGTGGGATTCACCAGCATTTCCAACCACCCTGGGGCCAACGATGATCAAAACACCACAGCATCCTCTGGGATCAAAACACCACAGCATCCTCTGGGCATGGTGGGGGCATCTGCCTTCACCACCTTGATAGTGCACTCAACAATAGCGAGTTTTTTTTAAACAAAAACTCATTAATTGCTCTACTTAAAAATACTTTTCCAATTCCATGCCCTTGGACAGATTTGCCATTTTTTTGGCTTGAAACACTGTTTCATCTTTCTACAGTTTGATCAGGGAAAACTCTCTGTAAAGCTCTGCCTTTCACTTACCCCTGAGTTAGTAAAAGGTAACAGTCAACTGCTGCAAACTGAGGCTTGGGATTAACATGAAACAAAAATTGCATTTCCAGTGTAGAAGAATATGGGCTCAAATCTGTCAAACTGACATGAGCTCAGCTCATCAACTAAAACCACTCCATGGCTTGACACAATCTCACATCTCTGCTGCAACACTGAAGATCACAGAACGGTTTGGGGTCGGAAGGGACCTTAAAGATCATCCCTGAAATGGGCAGGGACACCTCCCACTGGAGCAGTTTACCAGAGTCTCATCCAGCCTGGCCTTGAACACCTCCATCTCCAGTAAAATACTTACTTAACGTACAAGGGGGAAACAAGGATCATTAAGAAAAAGGGCTGATAAGTATCAGAACAGTCAAAGAAGGACAGAGTGTGCAAATTTAAAGAGAAAAAAAAAAGGAATTAATTCTGATTGACTGGGATCCCACCAAGTTTTTCATGGGAAGATTTAGTTACAAAAGATCCTCAAATTAAGGCACTGCTGGTAAGCAGCTGCAACTTCACAACTGAAACCAGATCAAATATTCAGAGCTTGCATGCCAATATAGAGCCACTTTTACCCAACTGAATAGGGAAGCCTGGATAAAAACTCCTATATTTGCCATGTACATCATACAGCATTACGACTTACTGATGTCTGTAGGACACTATTTCCTCTACTCACAGCCAAATCTAATAACCCAAGAGCAGTCTCCACCTGAACTACATTCCTTAAATTATAATGACTTGTCTTCAAACACTAACACAAGCTGGAATGACTGTTGAGTAAAGATAGTACAGGGTATATCAAGAGCTGGTGCTCCCACAGAGTTCATAGCATCCAACTTCTCAGAACTAGAATAACCTAGAAAGTTACTGGGTAAATTAGCAGCCGCTGCTGATCTACAGTGATGACATTAAAGCCCACTTAGAACATTTTTATTTGGGAACTGCTTCTAAGACTAGCACTACTATCAGTGATAGCCATATATGTTTTCTACAACTCCCTGAAAGGAGGCTGGAGCCAGGTAGGGGTCAGTCTCTTCTCCCAGGTAACATGTGACAGGGCAAACAGAAATGGCTTCAAGTTGCACCAGAGGTGGTTTGGACTGGATATTAGGAAGAAATCTTCACAGAAAGTGTTGTCAAGCACTGGAATAGGCTGCACAGGGAAGTGCTGAAGTCACCATCTCTGGCAGTGTTCAAAAATTGTGTGGATATGGTACTTTTAGACATGTTTTAGTGGTGAACACAGTGGTGGTGTCAGGTTGATGGTTGGACTTGGTGATCTCAAAGGTCTTTTCCAGCCTTAATGATTCTATGATTCTACCTCAATCGCAGTAGGAACATGTCTAGAAGAGCACAGTTCAAGAAGAAAAACAACTAATTTATTTTTACTAAACTTTTTTGGAAACTCTACCATTCAAAAGTAAAAAAAAAAAACCAAAACAACTGCAGTAAGATCACAGACAGCAACAAGTACCGAGGTCAAGAGCTCTGATTACCTGTAAGCAAACACGGGTTACTGCTGTGTCTGTGAGGTAACAGGGCAGCAAGTACAGTGTAATTGTCTTCAAAAACCACTCCTGCAAACCCAGACTGCCTGCACTGGTCTCCTCCAGAGCAGAGGCTGACAATCCTGCAGAAGCTCAGGCACTAAACAAGTCAGCAAACAGCCTGGTTCCCTCTCAATACCCAGCAGAAGTCTCATGGTGAGCTTGCAGCAGTCAATTTTGGACAGCGATGGTGTGCAAAGGCCCTTTGCAATGAAGAGCTTTGTCAATGCTGAACTTTATTTCTAAGCATTGTAAATTATCAGATTCTGAACAACTTGGCAGTGAAGACCACTGATAACCCTTTGCTGTGATCCTCTGGTTCCAATTACTCTCCCAAGAGACCTTATTAAAAAAAGCCTATTCCAAAAAGGCAACACATTAGCACAAAATAAAATACGTGAGCATAAAAGCAAGACTCTCAGGATTTCCACCATATTTTAGTTTTGTGAGTATTTTCTCTATTCCTAGTCTTATAAAATCTCCTATTTTCTCCAGGTGTTTTCTCAGTAATAGCATATCTGAAAATGCAAAAGAAACTGCAAACTTTAGAAGCATGTAAACTACAGAGAAATTAAAATACAATCTCCAATAAACTAGTAAGTGATACACCCTGCAGCAGAATGTACCATGTAAACCATAAAACTCCAGCTACGCAAGTGGTTTTCAATTTGAATTAATTCAGAGGACTTGGGCTGCAATCAAAAGCAAAAATGGACACTGGTAAATTATCACCTTGATATATCTTGGATACTGCAAAGAATAGATAATTTACTAAATTTTGCATAGACAATGTACCTTGAGCCTTCCCCTGTGGGCTTTCAATAGTGTTTATAATTTAACCATCAAATGAAATGATAACATTAACTACCACAATTTTAATAAAAATATTTGTATGCTGCAAGCCAACTTTATGAACTGTCTTCAAAGAAAAAATAATGCTGGCAGGAAGTTCCTAAGTTATGAACTACAAAGGGAAGCAACTATTTTGTTAAATAGATGCCTCTGCTATCTCATTTCATCTTATAAGGTCCCTAGTGTAACACACACCTTAGCAGGAATGCTTTTCTTTGTAAATATATTGTTTGGAAGAGAAGGGAATAAAAGCTATAGCAGAGAAATGAAGTAGTAAATGCAACTGTAAGCATCAGCAAACTCCTATTTCTGAAATGACTTGTTCTACAGTGTAGCCTAGCCTTGAAAAAATATGCTGGACTTCCCAAAGCTACTAGAAACATCAGAAAATTTCACAAATCTAAGCTGTACCACAGACACATAGTGAGGTCACAGAGATTCAGTTGCATGGACCTGAAACTCCCCCTCTGTAATGCAAAAGAGTTCACATACTAGTCCTGTAACACACTTTATCCACAGTAAGTAACACATCCAAAGAGTCCAAAACCCTCAAAACAGAGAAGTGGAAAGTATTACTAACACACGGCAGGACAGTCCATCATTGGAACTATTGCTGGGGGTGCCTGGACAGGATAACCCAGCCAAACAGAAGCTCTCCACAACCGCTCTGCTTTCCCTCCTCGAGTTCATCAGGAACAGCCCAAGTCTGTTTGTGGTATCACCGTCCATTCCAGAAAGATAAATGTCGTGTCAACATACACCAGGCTGCCACCACGGAATCACTGAGGCAGTGAGAACAGGCCAATTAAGGGAAGTCGACTGTGTGTCCACACCATCAATCCAGCCAGGAATCTCTGAGCCATGAACAGTCCCAGAAAGAGCTGGAATTTTTTGCACAGGACCTGCAGGGTGTCAGCAGTCCCATATGGAAGTGTTAAGACAGTGACTACCCGAGGTGCAGCTGTGCCAAATATCAATAAACTCTCATGGCTTTTTCTTCCCTGGTGATCTTAATACAACATAAAGCAGAAGCAGCAGCCCCAAAGCTGACCAATATCAGTTGCTGTTGCTGGCAAACTATTTTACAGTTTCTACTCTTCTCTCAAAGGAAGTTAAGAGTAAAGCAAGTATCTTAGGGTACTGAAAGCTGAGCTAATGTCCCTGCTTTTCATTAAGCTTGTCTAATACTTCCCATTAAAATATCTATTTCAACTGATATTGCTTTCAGACAATTTTCCTTGGAAAAACATTAAAATGAAGGTGGCTTTTGCCATTGCTGAGAATGGGTTAGGGGAAAAAAAATTGCTGTGCTTTTTTACTGCATATTCATTTGTTCATTAAACTGCTATGGTTTTTATTCATTATTTAAAAAACAATTCAGCAGGTGACCTATGCTTAAAAAACTGTATATGCATATCTTGCTTTTAGGAATGGGCCTTTTAAATAGGTCAGGCCACAGAGCTGCACTAAACTGCATTTTGCACACACTTGGGAGAAATTTTCAGCTCAAATTTAACTTTGCAAAGAGTCCACTTGCACTCAGGAAACAGTGAGTTGTGAGAGGCAGTGCTGCACCTGCAGCCATGGGGCACAGAGAGCTCTGCTGGCCCCAGTGCCTGACTGAACTGGGGGATGGGATTTTGGAACACAGTAAAACAGGAGAGCAGGATTGCGTGTAGAAGTGCACCAAGCCATCAGCCTCATCCAGCAGCACTCTGAGCTCCCAAGTGATGCAAC
The DNA here is from genome assembly GCF_003945595.2 of Pipra filicauda. Classification (NCBI taxonomy): domain Eukaryota; kingdom Metazoa; phylum Chordata; class Aves; order Passeriformes; family Pipridae; genus Pipra; species Pipra filicauda. Next base: position 135,822 of record NW_024104833.1, read on the forward strand.
TACATTAGGGAGAGAATCCCACGATTGCAGCGACTGATCGTTGTCACAGAATCACAGAACGAGTCAGGCTGGAGGGGACCACAGTGGGTCACCTGGTCCAACCTCCCTGCTCAAGCAGGGTCATCCCAGAGCACTTGGCACAGGATTGTGGCCAGATGGTTCTGGAATATCTCCAGTGAGGAAGACTCTACAAACTCTCTGGGTAACCTGTTCCAGTGCTCAGTCACTGCACAGGAAAGAAGTTTTCCCTCACATTCAGGTGGAACTTCCTGAGCATCAGTTTCTGTCCACGGCCTCTTGTCCCATTGCTGGGCATCCCCAAGCAGAACCTGGTCCATCCTCTGCCCCTTCCCTGCAGACACTGACAGACATGGATGAAGTCCCCTCTCAGCCTCCTCTCAAGGCTGAACAGCCCCAGTTCCCCCAGCCTTTCCTCATCAGAAGATGCTCCAGTCCCTTCATCATCTTTGTCACCCTCCACTGGACCTGCTCCTGGAGCTCCAAGTCTCTCTTGTGATGAGGAGCCCAGAACTGGACACAGCACTGCAGATGTGCCTCACCAGGACTGAGCAGAGGTGCAGGATTGCCTCCCTGACCTGGCGGGACACAGCTCAGTGTGTTCCACAGAGTCCCATGCAAATGTTGGCAGTAAATAAAAACCAATTTTACTTTTTTTTGGCAAGACCTCTGATTTGTATTTTGCTTCCTGGGTGACTGTCCTGTGACTATAGAGCAACGAACACTTAGAACAAACATACAGGAATCTGATGAACAGATGACTTGACCTAACTTACTTTGCTTCAGTATCCTTAATAAGCATTCCACCACCAACTAGTCATTCAAATATTGGGAAAAGATGGACAGAGATCAACAGCATAAGAAAGCCCACACAGAATTAACCAATTTAGACTGGAGAAACAGCACACAGCATAAAGGCACAGGGCCACACACCAAACAATAAAGAGAAAACAAAATATTCAAGAGCTACTCATTAAGCAAGTACCATCCACCCTGTGCAGCAAATGAGTCTGTGGAAAAACTAGGGCTGCAATCACAAAATTAAAGACTGTCTCATAAAGCACATGCATAGGCAAATTAAGGCTGTGCATTCCCTAACTTGGACTGTTTGACTTTGCAACTTTAGTAACGCCCTTCTAATGTCGTTTTGGGCCTGAGATATTTAAATTTCAAAAGCATTTGTACACAAATTAGGTGCAGCCCTCTGATTCCTGGCATGGTGCCCACCTGGCCACACTGCCATGCACAGCCAGGCTGTGCTCTGACAGCAGTTTTGGGGAATCAGAGCAGAGTGAGAGCTGGGCAGCGTTGGGCAAGGCAATGGTGCTCTCTGCTGGGGGAGCAGCAGCACAACAAGGGCTCTGCCGTTCCTACTAAACCCTTACTACCACTCTACACACAGGTGAACTGCTCCTGGCCTAAGAGGTTGACAAACAACTACAGAGTCTATACCTGGATGACATTCTTGATTGACAGGCTTCACAAAACACCTTCACACCGTGTTTCATGTGTATGAATCAAGTGAAAATTCAGCCTTTCTGGCCTCTCTTATGTTATTTCTGTGGCACCAGCTGTTGGGGGGGTTACTTCTAGCAACAGTAGCTATGTTGATGTTAAATACAGAAAAATTTTTTTGGTAAAGTTTCCTTTTACTGTGGAACAAAATAATCTGATGCCTGCAGAATTTAAAGAGACTTTTAGGCTAAAATGGTATTTTGGAAAACATTTAATGACTTACTGCAAGTCAGAACAAACACATGTTCTGTGGGAAGAAACCATTTCAAATCAGCTCACTTCTTATCATAAATGCTATTTTGTGGGTTTTTGTGTGGAGTGTTTGAGTGAAGCTCTAGAGAGGGCACAGGGAAAGGGTCTGATAAAGTGGAACGGGATCACAAACACCCATGGTTTTCTTTTTGGAGGGAATCACTGGAATTGCCAAAGGATGCCAGTCTGGCAGGAATTCAGGACTATCTGGACCTTCATGTATGTCATAGTCAATCAGAAACCAAATGTTAAGTTGGAAAGAGAACTTGAGAGGAGCTTTGATCCAGAAATGTTTGTTTTAAGCATCTTTATCCGAAATATCTCATACCGGTCACTATTAGGAGTAAAGTGCAAAGGTAGAAAGATCAGGTATCTGATCTGTTAACAGTGGAGATTAGGAAAACAATAAAAAAGTCCACATGGAATTACGAGAGAGCAGAACCTGACTTTCTCTCCAGATGAGAATAAAGTGGGTGAGATCAGCTGTTCTACACCTACAATGACCTTTTCAAAGGAATCCCACCAAAACACCTGACTGATTTATACAGTAACCTCTAACTCTTACATAGAAAAAAGAAACGAAACACAAGGAGAGAAACTCTAAAAAAAAAACCCAAAAGCCAGTGCAAAAAACAGGAAAAAAAGGGACACTGACCTCAAGTCTCTTTTCAAGTGACTCTATCCTGTCTTTTTTGCTGGCCAAGTTGGCCCTCGTGTATCGGCTCTGTCCAGGCAGGTACAACACTTGGCTGTAACATTCTTCCCACACCTGGTTATAAGCTTCACTTGACAGCTCTCCGTGCCCCATTCCTTGCTTTACCACTTCCATCTCTTGTGCCAGTAGATCTTGTGCCTGTTGGGAAAGGATGAGAAATAAATTGCAGTTACAGTACACAGGATACAAGAAAATTCTTCTTCTTTTCAATCCTTCAATGTGCAACTCATGGGGGCAGCTTTTCCTTTCATAGTAAAAGCTCACCACCAGGTTAAGCTAACTATGAAATCAAAGACAGATGCTGTGGATTATAAATGAAACCCAGGCTAGGAGGCTGCTCACAGTGCAACTATCCCTCATTTTATATAATTTGGCCAAGCCTGACATCACTCTGCCGTGGCTAATGAAAGCTGTGGCACAGCAAGATACTTCATCTTGCTGTAGAAGAACAGAGATAAAAGCAAGGACCTTGAGGGGAGGGAGAACTGTACAGACAGAAGCAGCTGTTCTATGAAACAAAAATCACTTTTCATTTCCTTTTGCTTGCCCTTGTCCACACAACCTGGAAAGTCAAGTCTAAACAGTAAGGAGTGAGCTGTGTAAGCTCCACTGCAGGAAACACTCCTCTGAACACATTCTGTGGCTAGAGAACTAGTGAGATATGAACACTCTGCTCTTTCCAGCTTAAAAAGTAACTTACAGTGAACTGAAACGATCTGAGTTGTTCTCACAACTCTTACTATTTCTGACAAAGAGCCTGGCCCACAAAACTACACAGGCATCCAGGTCCATCTGAATTTATTTGTAATCAAAAAGCTAAAATATATTTGCTGATCTGGATTTCATTGGTTCTAAGTGCATGGCCATGTCCTCTCTTTCAACAGGATTTCCATGTGCATCACAAATTTCCATATCAGCAGTCAGTACCTTCAAGCAGACATTGTATTTTATAACAGCATATTGCCCAGGAAGTAATTCGGGCATCACCAGATCAGATGATCTCAGGGAAAGGAAAATTAATTCTTTGTCCTTGATGGTCAACACAGATAAAATAGGAATCATCCAACCACACCTGACAAAGCTGAATCTTATAAAGGTTCTCTTTCAATTAGCCTCTATTAGTACACTGTGAGCAACTACTTAAGGCTATTTTGTTGTGACACTGATGAGTTCCCCATCCCTAAGAGCTCAGCACACTGTGCTCAGCACCACTGCTAATCCTTCCCAAAAGACACTACGCATCAGGAAAAGAGCATTCTGTATAGGGATTTTAGGAGGAAGTTGTTCTAAAAACAAATGGAAGTTAAGAAAAATAAACAAGCCCCAGATGAGAGCAGAGAGATAAAAAAAAAATTCCTGGTTTGAACTGGATTTTAGACAAAGAGGGAATATTATGCCGAATGTTAAAGAGTAAGCAGGAGCAAGGATGCAAAAGAACTTCTGCCCATCAGTTAGGAGACAGAATTTCCAGGGACTCTGAAGAAAGTTTCCAGACAAAAGCTACTGGACCATGTAATAGTCTCTAAGGGAAGTGATAGAAAAACTTACTGAACTTGAAAACAACCAGAGAAAGCAATTGGAGAGCATTCCTAAGGGAACAATCTGACACTGGCAGGGCAGTGAAATTCATGATCTAACTGTATTTTCCATCTTTAACTTCTCCTAGTAAGAAATCTTCAAGTAAAATTTTTCTTTTAACAGTGAATTGGAAGTACATACTGTTCAGTGTTTGTCATTTTAGGCTCGATTCACTGGTCAGATATGGTCAAGGAGACTGCTTGTGTATCTTTAGAGTCACTTGAAAATAATAAGGGATTTAGGTGTAGAGACACCAGACCTACTGTCAGAGCACAGGTCTCAGAAAGCAGGACTCTGCATAAAACAGACGACTTGGTGGCAAGTGAGTTTGTCCTTTCCACTCACTTTTATTCCTGTAAGCATTTGGTCAAAGGTCACTGGCACAGCTTCACAGGTGAGGCTCTTTTGAAAGACCCAAACCACAGCCCTGTGTGCCTGAACTGCCTGCCTGTCACTTGGCAGCAAAAGGCAACATCTGTAGCTGCTTAAATAACTGAACACTCCGAACCGGAACCCTGGTCCAGGGCTGCTGTTTAACTTGGGATCACAATGCAAAACAGGACAGAGTGCCCAGAACACCCACTCACTCCAGCCAGCAACCATTGTGCCTGCTCAGCACTTCTGCACCAGGTATGCTGTCAGATCAGCTGCCACAGCCCAGCAGGCTCTGCACCAGCACAGCTCTCCTGGATCAAGCCTGACAAGCATAATTAAACAACTTGATTTCCTGCTCCAAGTTACAAGCTGATACCACTGTCCTATTTAGTCTGCACTGCTTTAAAAAAAGTGCTTTGCAATTCTGGATTAATAAAATACAGAGGCAGCAGATGGTGGATAGCACACCTAGTTAAAGCCTCAATGATTTAACCCTAAAGAGAAACAAAGAAGTAGAATTTGGTAACTGTTGGGGTATTACAGCTCCTACCCTTACTTAAAACGATAAGCATATTCAAAATTGTATCTAAATAACAATGTCTATGGGCAAATACAGCATCCCCACCATTCTGCTGCGTGCCCAGATTAACATCAACTCACAGAAAAGAGAACGTGCACCTAAATTATCCTCACTTAATAACTTCATAACTTATCCTTACTTAATGCTTGGCAGTGCCGGATGATTGAACTTGATTATCTTAGAGATCTTTTCCAATCTCAACGATTCTATGATTACAGCTCTTCATACAACCCTCTGGAGATCTCCTAACTGAATTCTGTGCAGGCTTGGATTCTCCTTTTTTTGTCAGATTACAGTATGATGTCAATAAGGAGATATTAGGTCTCTTTAGGCCACATAGTTCTCACCTTCTTGAGATCCTCTTTAGAGAACTTCTCATAAGGATTTTGTTCCAAGTAAGCCATGTGCTCTGCGTTGTTGCTTCCAAATCCTGGGCCTTTCCCTTTCTTACCACTAAGCTGTTCTCCAAATGGGTGGTGTAAAAGATCAAAATGGAGCATAGTAATCATCTCTTTCTTTATTAGCTCTTCACTTTTCTGCAAGTCTGTTAGAGGTGGTTCCACATTCAAGGGTCTCAGTATTGTTTCATTAACCTGCCCAGGAATAAAAAGAAAGTTAATAAACATCATATACACCAAAGATCACATTAAGTTCATAGATCTCCACCCAAGTATATATTTTATGTATTAGCTAAACCCTGGAGAACAGGTGCCAAAATCCCCTGTGGTGTGATACACATACAGCAATCTGAACATTTGTGGAGATGACAACTTTGCTGTGAGTTTCCCTTCAAGCTGAAATCAGCACACTTAAATAAAGATTTCACTTTCTCATTATCTACTTAGACTGTATTTTCTCCTATAACAGTTAAAATCTTTATTTCTTTTTTTTCTTTCTTTAAGAGTGAATTTTGTTTCCACTTACTTCTGAGGGCCGTGGTAGATTCTTCTGTACAGCTTTGTGCATTCTCTTCAGCTCCTTGGCACGCTCTGCTTCCCGGAGGGCCTATACAAACAAGCCAAGAGTTATTCCAGCTACTGTAACACAATCAGATGCTTCCTAGAAATGTATGTGATATAAAAACTAATTGATTAATGCAGTGAAGATTCCTTAAAGAATAAAGACTTCATGTTATGAAGCCAGAGCTAAATAATGTGATGACAACATAATTTACTGCCTCAAAAGTGAATGGGAAGAGCACAGCAGACTAACTCTAAAAAAAAAGATCTTCCAAACTCATTTCCAGCCATCAAGCTCTCTTTCAGCCTCAACTCCATCATTCTTTACACATTTCTCCACATCAAGTTTGACAACTGCTCTAACTCTCCAGACATGAAATCCATCAGGAAAAGAAAGACTCTTAAATTTACAGCCAGGACTCTACTTGTCATCTTCAGTGACTTTAAGTATGTATGTTTTTCACTAAAGCAATACTTGTCAAAGTGTAAAAACATGAGTTCTCTTTACAATACACTTTTAGGCAATGAATAACAGGAAAAGTCAGTGTTGTACAAAACTTCAGGAACAATGACCAAGATCTTCCATGTTCTAATCCCAGCACATCACATCTTCACTTGAAAGGCAGAAAGCCTCTCCTGTATGATGGTACAACTCAAATTCTTTCCTCTGTTATACTAATATTTATTCAGACTTTTTATGCACAAGACATACATATACATGTATATAACATGTTCCTCCCCAAAAGGGGCATGCTAGGAATCAAATTCTGGGAAATGTTTATCCTATTCAAAGATAACAAAGCATAGGATTTTTTAAAATATTTTGTTCCCTTGTCAAGGCACAGACATTGGCAAAAACCTCTCTGGACTCAAAAAAACCATTTATTTGAAGGTATTTGCATCACAAAAATTAGGATAAGCAATAAATGGAAAAGGGACTGTTGTTACAAAAATCTGAAGTGTCTCTAAGTACTGGCCAGTACAACCAGTTAACTGGTAGAATTTAAGCTAGTACTTTATCCTTGATTCTTAAATAAAATCAAGTATTGATTCTTAGCCTTCCTTGATTCTTAAACAAAACAAAACAACAGGGACACATTCACAACTTGGTTGTCTGGGTAATCTTGTGGTACAAGTCAAAGGTACCAATTCACTGTATGGCACATTTCTATCTGTGTGCCACCAGCCTGCCTGTATTTGCATTTCAGCAACTTTTAGCCTTGAGAGGATAAGCTAAAACTGGAAAAAAAAAACCAAAACACAATTCTCATGTGCTTAAAATCAAGCATGTGCCTCTATCACATTTTTACCTTCTGGGGTTCAAAACTCAATGACATTTCATCATAGAAAATGTTACGTGATATGTAACATTAACAAATTAAGAACAGGATTTAGAGAGAAAACTGATTTATTCTGTGTACGTATATTCCAATGGCAGCAAAGGAAACAGGCACATTCCCCTTTGTTATCCTGTAGGAAGAATCTTCCACTGAGCTACAGGAACCATACAAAGAACACATTTTATTTTAAACAGAAGGCTGTATCCACATCTCACACACACCAACCTGTTTGCGGGCTTCTATATCGGCAGCATCTTCTACAAAGGTTTCATCTGCTTCATGTTCTTCAAGCTCTTTTTCTGCATTTTCAGGTAACACAATCTCAAAGTCGTTCTTTGGGGCAGGGAGGGCCATGAGTCCCATGCGCAGGTGCTCACGAGACTCTCTCTCCTGTTGGAATAGCAGGAAGATGTGATGCTTCTGGAAGCACTGAGGTGCAGTACAATCACCTACATCAGCAGACAGAACAGTACACTGCTAATACCACCTGTCCATCTTAGTCTGCTGCAAAGCCAGAAAGCACCAGCAGAGTCCATCAGGAAACTGAAGTCCCAGTTTTCCTTCTAGCAACAAAAAGCCTTTTTACTATAAAAAGGCTAGGACAGAATCACAGACATCCAATAAAACTTCTCAGATATTCTCAGAATATTCTGAGTTGGAAGGGACTCACTTCAAGTCAAGAGGAAATCTGAAATTCTGAACTTGAGTTATTTTTGTGAAAACTAGCCAAAAACCTGGAGTGGATATCCTCACCTAGGCCAAAAAGAGAACTGTCAATAGCTCAGGTGGGAGATATCCAAAGCCACAGCTGAGGCTGCAGAACCAGCCACATAAAAGGAGTTCCCAAGGTGCTCCCTATTAGGGATAGGCCCTTTTATACCATGTCTAATTGGCAGGGTCCATCTGGCTGCATCTCCAAGAATGGAAACATCTGTTGCCAAAGGTGATGAAAGAATCTGGATGGGACTCAGATTACTGCACATCTCAAATCCAAGTGCTCCTAATGGCAAAAATTAAACTCCTTTAGCTCAGTGTTGTCAACACGACAGACTGATGAAAAGGCCCTGTAGGTAAATGGGGAAGCCAAAATGACAAGGGATTTGAGGGCTGTGCAGGATTGCAAGAACAACCAATCTCTGCTCGATATATATTTTCTGCTCGGCTTCGAAGATACAAGTAGGATGGAAACTTAACTATGTCTTCTTCAACAAAGAGCTTTAGAGAGCTTTACTGAGCGCACCAAAAGCCACTCTAAGTGGCAAGATTTTTGTTCTTTCACATAAAGATTTGATTTTATCATGTGATGAGGACAGACCTGCAGACAGGTGGAAGAAATAACATTTGCTTTTATTACAAAATAAAATTCTGTTCAGCAGATGAAAATTAAAAACCCTGCAAATTACAGAGCACTGAATTCCACTGCTTAAGTACTTCTTACCATTTGTTTTGCATAAGATGGGTCACTGTAATCTGCCATTCCCTCCTCTGGGTTGATGTTCAGTTTATCCCGCAGTGGAGTTCTTCCAGGAGTTGTGCCAAGCGCAGGTTTGGGAGTTAGCCCTCCTCGAGGAGTTAAACTCTCTGATCCCTGAGAGGGTGTTCTAGAGAAGTGTAGTTAGTCAGTACTTTTTTCCCTAAAGAGCTCTACTTGAAGTCTGAATGCTGGAAAATGTTACATAAACACAGTCAATACACTCCATTTAGAGTTTTTTCTTGTGAGGCAGTGAAACTGTAATGTGCAATTAGAAGAATCCAAAAAACACATTGTTTAAACCTGCCAAGGGGTAACCAAGGACCTGTCAAGCTAAAATGCAGACATATCATGTTGAGAGAAGCTTCAGGAACTACACCAACACAAACTCCCACTGCTGCTTTTGAGAGAAGAGATTCCCAGTCACCAGGCATTATCCTGGGATACAGTAATCAGGACTGAATTGCAAGCTCTGACTTCCCCACCACCTGGGCAGCTCATTCTCTCCAGAATCATCTGGCTCAACAGCTGTCCCATCTTACAACCGAATGAATCACCCTCAAGATGCCTCTTTGCTTTCACTGCCTCTTGAAGGAGTAATTACATTACAATAATTACTTCTAAGCACCTGTGAACAGGAAGAATGGACTAAGTCTTAGATTTTGTGGGCCTCAGCTTCTCTTTGAGACTGGGAAGGACTATTGTCCTCTATCCCAATGACCTCCTACATGAATCCTGTGCCACTCCACGGTCAGATTTATTTTTCCCTCTGCTCAAGGTCTTGGATTTTCCCACTGATAGAGCATTTCTGTGAGCAAGCCAAGCTGATACACAGGCACCATAATAACATGTGCAATTCTGAACTTCAGACGCTAAAAACCCACCACAAACAAAAATCTCAGTCAAACAACAAAATCAGAATGTCTTTACATTTTTAAATATAAAATAACCCAAATGAAGAGCCAGATCACTCCAGGCCAAATTCTACATTCTTTCTGCACCACGCTGACATCAACAGATCTCCAAAAAAAGGATTCATTGCTTCATAGCTGCTCTTTTAATTAAAAGAGCAGGGCTTTTGCACACAGCTTCTAAACAAAATAAAGCTGCTTTGGAAAAGCTGCCATAAAGGTCCTTTTTATTTCATTCTCCACTTTTCCTACTAGCATGATACAAGTAAAATTAGAACCTAAGTGGAAAAACCTGACAGACAAAATGTACCAAGTGTAACATGTTTTAGCTGTATGGTATTTGGCATTTGTGGGATATATATTTGTTCAGGACCCACTGTAAGAGTTAAACCAGCAATTCTGTACTATTTAGACTGGCAATATAAGAAATATTTTATTTTGGATATATATGGCTTATAAAATATTTACTCCAGCTTTTCAAAAATTCAGTGTGGGTTTGGCTAAGGGACCTCCCACACCTTTGACTCCGAGGTAATACTTTGGAAAGGCCAGGATCCACACACAGAATGACTCTCCATCTTACTATTTATACTCCTGTATTACTCCAGTATATTTTATATTGCTCCAGACCACAGAAAGCCACATTTTGGACCAAAACTCCAGTGAGCCATACACTGTATGAATACTAATGAAGAGGACATGGCTGAGCTTTCTAAAGACACGGAGGAGAAATTTGTACAACAAGGGCTTGAAATAAAAGCGAATTAAAATCTGTTTTGAAGGACTGATCATGAGCTATTACCTCACACATCAAAATCTGTCCACCCACCTCCAAACAGATACACACCCACCCAAGCACCCATCAGAAAAGGAGTCTGTTTACCTGAAAGGTGTGGAAAGCACAGTATTTGGAGTCTGAACAACCTGTTTCTGTGGTGTCACCCCTGAAAAGTCACTTTCATGCAAAGGAGTATTCAGACCTCCTTTCAGGGGGGTATCCACATTGGTGAGAGCCATCAGATTCTGGGCTTCCTGTGTAACAGAAACACAAGCAGTGTTTGACTACAACATTCACAGTCACACTCTGCTATACATGTTTAACAGGTTCAGTAGCAGTAAAAAAAGCTGAAGAGTCATTTGAACATCAGTTTGTGGAAAATGTTTAAAAGTTCAAAACTTTAACACCCATACACTGATATTTACAAACACTGAAAGGGATTTGAATCTTCATTTCCAGTAAAACATATTATAAACTGGAGCTGCAAAAATGAGTGGGTTACTTATTGTTTCAACTTCTTTCAGTTTGCCAGAATCTATAGATCTAAAAGATTTATTAGTGACTGAATACTCCAGTCATCCCAAGGAATCTGATTTTCAGAGGGATGAGTACACTTACACTCTGAAATCCAAATTTGATGAAGTTATCCAAGCTGCATTTCAAAGAGAATGGTCCAAAAGAGATGGTCACTATTCAGATTTTTGGTCCATGACCCAATCTGGGTTCTAATGAATATCCTCCTAATATTTATTTTCTTTTTTCCTTGTTACAATGAAGAATTAAGTCACTCTGAAAATGAGTTGAGGAAATTATACTACTGCAAATAGCAATTATCTTCCCAGAACATTAATCCACCTAGAGAGTTGTGCATATATGCACAATACTGTGATATAAATTTGGATCAGAATACTCCATTTGAAGGTGAATATGACCATTCCTGCAAATACTGCATAGAGACTTAGGTCATTATCTGTAAAGTCAGGAACCTTCCCTTTTCTCCTATCAAGAAACTGCTGAAATACAGCTCATTATGGGGTTTGGGGTGGTTTTTGTTTTGAGGTGGGATTTTTGGGGTGGAATTTTGTTTATTTTACACACCAGCCACACTGATTCCATTTAGCCATTTCCCTACACTCAACAAAACAATATCCAACACTACTGGTTTCTGAAAAAATCCAGGCACTCACACAATTAGTGTAACACAAACATAATCTGGAGGTTGCAAAGGAATGTTTTGGCAAACTTTATCTTAAGTGGTTTTAAGCCAATCAGGTGCTAGTAAAATATTGTTGCAGTTAATTACTTGTTAACTGAAATAAAAGCTGAACAACACAAAATACTCTGTTTTAAGGACGTGAACTCATAAATATATATTCAACACTGAGAGACACCCGAGAAAGGGAAATTATAGAAGACACATGGTTAAAAGCTTCAGGCAATACATGATTAAAGGGAAAAGTATGGAAGTGCTTTGAAACATAGTGACAACTGATCAGGTAGCAGAAGATCTACTTCTGTGCCCTTCAGTGTGTCCTGGACATCATGTGTCAGTTCAAATCCCAGTATTGCACACAGTCTAAGGAATGTTTCTCTGGTACTTACACCTTCAGTCAACCACTGCTCTAAAACTAACAACTCCTTCTGTACATTGATGCTCTACCTGTAGGATCCTGTCCTGTGCTGCCGGAGTTTTGGGAGTCCTCAGTGCTATGCTGTTGTTGGTCACATTATATTCAGAGAGAAGAGTGCTGGAAGCTGAGTTTGTAATTCCAGATTCCTCAGCAGTCTGGCGAGCAATCTCACTGGCCTGGCCGACTTTTACAACTTCTTCAAGTTCGGTATCAGAGATCTTTAAAAGAGAAAATCCCAAGGCACAGTGAGATAGGATACAACCCCACTTGGTAAAACAGAAATCATTGTTTGGCACAACTTATAAGTTGTTTATTATCAGTGAACACCTCACCTGAGGAGCTGGAAGCACGAGTTTACTTCTTTTTTTGGTAAATTCTGACACTCCACTCGTCTGCAGAATAGCTGAGGGCAAGTCTGACTCTTTTTTCCGTTTCATATGTTGCTTGTCCTTTTTGCGCTCTCTTCCCTCCCTTTCCCTGTCATGTGGGCAACAGAATCATTTCAGAACACACAAAACAGCTACAAAGTAAACCAAACAAGCAAAGAGCACCCTAATCAAAAGTTGGATATATGCTGCAGGAAGAGTGAAGCACCTTGAGGGGTAATTAGATGTGATCTGCAGAACTTGCAGCAGAACCTGCTTCAAAATTGTAGAATCACCCAACAGGTTCAGCTCTTAGGCTGCTTCAACTACAATCAACAGGGTCACTGGAGCAAGAAGAAAATGTCAGGCCAAGAATTGAGACAGTAAAAATAAGGAGATGTGAACAGTCTCTTTTTCTCCAGCAACAGCTAAGGGAAGATGAACATTTTCTGTGGGATATGGGAACCAATTTCTCTTGAGTATTTAGCAAAAATGGTATTTTCTTCAAATAGCAGTGGAGGCAGACTATGAAATTATAAGCTTCAGTTTGAAGCTCCAGCCCGACCTTCTGAATTAAGAACCATACAGAAAAATCAGTTCACAAGTTAATAAACCAAACTGTACAAGGCACTGGACTGACTCTCAGCAAAAAGCAGTTGGCAGAAGCAGTGGGAAATGCAACTGTAGAATTAAATCTGTACCATACTGCTCGTGATCCATTTAACTTCTCAGCTGCATGCTTGGGGATTTTTTGGGGGGATGGGGAGAAATTAAGCATTTAAGGACCTTCAACTTAAAACCAATTCCATCAAAAGTAATACTACAAGCAAAATCTACTCCTGTAAGCAATCTCAATAAGGCTAGTACTTAGACAGAGGACTGTAAATACACAAGTAAATAAACTGCTAAAAGAAAACAAACCTCAAAAAACATTTCTATTTAAAGAGGAAGAACATGCATGAGGAACTTCGTTCTCATAGACAAAGGGTAAACTAGTAGAAAGATAAAAGGTGATTATAGATAAAAGGTGAACTGGACCCTTTGAAAAGATAAAAATACAGGAGACTGAATAGGTAGAATCAACCTGCACTAATATCTGTCCCATGGAAAACACATTTCCTGCCCACATAATTAATATATATAAATATATAAGTATATATATATATATATATATATACACACTTAACACACATACATATAAGTTGTTTTTTTTAAAATTTACCATTCCCTCCTTAGTATAACACACACTTACGATCTTAATTCTCCATCCAGGTCTTGCTGACGTAACCTCCTGAAATCTGCATCCAGGGACTGGTAGTTTTCCTCTGATGTATCATAAAAACCCGGGGCAGGTTTCTTTTCGAATGGAATTTCTGCATTGTAATCCACACCTCTCTTCTTTTTCCTTTTCTTCTGGATCTCAATCCCAGCAGCCCGAAGTTCTCGTCTTTTCTGGAGAGCAGCAAGACGTCTGAAGGAACAGTAACACCATATGATTTAAAGTGCAGGGGGAAGAAAAGCAGTCCCAGTTTATGAAACCAAACAAAAGTTTACCTAGCTTCTTCCAGCTGCTTCTCCCTGGCTTTCCTCTTGGCCTTTTTTCCTTGGGTATTAGCCAGACGTGCTCTGGCTTCAGACAGCATTTCAAGCTCATCTACAACAGTACAGATAAATACAGATATGGCTTTGCACTTACAAGATGAGGGCAAGGAAAAAAATGACATTGAGATCATAAAACAATCTTTAAAAGCTGAATGAATCAATATTTTCACAGGCGTTCTGCATCATCACTAAACTAGTTTTCTTCAAGTTGCCCCAATATATTTACTAAATCATTGGCCAGATGAAATGAAGACTTTTAGAAAAAAGCCTAATGTTGAAAATAATTCAACTAATACCTACAGCAAATCAAAATATTTACATAAAGAGGCAAACTGACCACATTAATGGAAGAAAAATTTCATTTACATCTTTATCTAAGAGTATTATATTGAGAACTTGTTAATTGCATTTTCATCCAGAAGAGCGTTGTATTTGTGAACCTGTGACTGTTTAAAACTATTCCATTCATGGAATTATAGAAATATTCATTTGTTAGTTTAACAAAAAACAGTTTAACAGCTAGTAAACAGTTAGTTTAACACTGCTATGTGCAAGGCAAAGAAAAAGTCATGTAGTTTTCCAGTGCTTCAGCACGGATTCATCCGAGAGGTGTGAGCTGATGGGAAAAGACAAATATACACAACTTTGAATGCAAACAAGCAGAGCAGTTGTCAAAGCAAAGGTCAGTCAGTCATTGTAAGAGATGAAGATGAGAGATAAGGAGACAGAACACACTAAGAAAAGGAAAACTGGAAAAGTATAAGTGACTGGTCAGATACAGAAATAAGACAAAACCTGTAAGAAAATTAATGATCAGGGGATGGAGAAAGAAAAGACAGAAGAAACCAGGGTACAGAGGCTGAGTAAATAGAAAAATGAAAGAGATCAGATTTCTGTCAAAAACGGTAAACAAACTCCTAACTCACCTTCATCCATGTCAATGGGATCTGGCCTGGCTGGTTTGGTTTCTGGGTTTGGATCGATTTCTCCAGGTTTCAGTTTCCGAGGATCATCAGCAGTTTCTTCCTCATTGTCTCTCTGAGCAGCTTTGTCCCTAAAAACACATTGTAGGCACTTCACCACTGGTTCTTTGTTTGCCCCAGGCTCATAATAATGTCTGTTCCAATAATAATAATAATATATGTCCCCAAAGACTGACTATAAAAAAGTAATCTGTAATTGTACTGTGGACAATACATTTCTTATACAATTCATGAGTGTGGTACAGTTACATAATCTTAAATCAGACACAAGAAAGAAACCAACATACTAGAACATTAAAATATTACATAAAATACAATAGTGATACAGCTTGTAAGAGAAATCTCCTCAGGTAATCTTTAACAATAAAACCATGAATTCAAGCAGTGTGACAAAACAAAATATCAAGTTTCCCATTATGCTTTTATACTCAACCAATCTCACCAGAATTACCAAAAGTCACAAAGGAAAATAGCACTTTCCTTCTCTTCTCATAAAGAGATGTCTCTTTTTTTTTCTCTCTTACACATCCACTGTTGCTGATCAGCCAGCCAAAAACTACCCAAATAAACCTGAAATGGAAGCCTAATAAAAGCATCAGTCTTGATACTCCTCTAAGCCAGGATGACCAGGAGCAAGAAAATATACACCTATCTCTATTCCAGCCTGCTCTCCTGGTTCCAGGAGCTTCTTCTTTCAAGCTAGACACAGTGAGTGAAAAGAAACAATCCTTAAAGATTTCCTTACAAAAGGACTCAGTCAACTTGAAACCACCATAATTCCACACCATCCCTACAGCAAACTCCCCAGATTTTCCAGGTATCTGCACCTCTGGCCAAAGAGAAACTCACAGGAGAAATTCATAGTGCTCCAAGCACTGGGCAGCAGTTCTCCCAATAATGGGGGCAATGGTTCTCCACTGGGTTGGCATCAGCTTGGCCAAGTGCAGCAGCTTCTCCTCCTCTTCCCGGGACCACTCTGTCTTTTTGATGCTCGGGTCCAGCCACTCATACCTGGAAAAAGGGAAAAAATTAAGGATGACAGATCCAAGTTACCCACTGATTTGTCTTCAAGCGTTTTTATGACATATGTATTTGAGCTCTAAAGTGTATTATTTATCAAGCATTTTTCATACAAATATTGCGTCTTCTTCCTTTCCTTGACTCTACTCTGGAAAAGTAAGGAGTCACAAAATTAATCCTGAAAAAGAAAATTAAAAATTGCAACAATCAAAGATACCAGAAATGGTAGATTTGTTTGGTCTGGAGCCTTCAACAATTATCTTACTAATCCTCAACTGTTCCAGTACTGTTACCTTTATAAGTATTATAATAAATATGTGCAGTTCAGTACTCGACAAACTAAGTCTGAATTTCAAACAGACTCATACTGTATGTATTTGAATTAGTTTTAAGCTCCTATTTTTTATAAAAAATTAAATTTCACAGTGCAATTTCTAAACATTTAGTCTCAAGCCAAACTCCTATTACAAGAAATTAGAAAATTATATGTAAAAGAGATTAATATCTTACAATTTTATTTCCTTGGCAATACCCACTGATTAAAAAATGTTTCAATACAGGGAAAAAAATTTTAAGTATATAATTTTAAGTGATCCTGCATTTGGTAACAGTGCAGTCACTGGCAAAGAAAACATCTGGCTACTTTTGTTCAACTATTTTCAAACAATAAGAATTCAAAATACCCACAATAAAACTAAACATTTTTTAATCTGTTGTTGCTCTGAGGACATAAATTAGTCTGTGGTAATGTCTAAACTTCCACTAATTATGAACCTTATATTCCAGACATGGCACCTCTCACTCACCATCTGGCTTTGCACTGCTTTGCTGATTTCCTGTGCAATAACGAAGCAATACGAGACCACTGGTTTTTGCCATATTTCATAACAGCTGCTTTCAGAATTTCATCCTTAAAAGAAAAATAAATAAACACTGTTATGGATCACAAAAACTTGCAAAACAGAAAATGTGAGCTCAGCCAAAGGAGAACACAGTGTATTTCATCTAAGAGGTGACCCAGTGGAAACAGCACAGCACTGCTGCTTCTTTCCCACATTTTATTCTCAAGATGAATACGGATTTGTATTTCGAAGGCCAATGAAATCAATAAAGATTAAATGAAAAAGACATATGATTAGTGTTCCAAACTTCATATATCCAACAGAACTTCCAAAATTATTACTTTCAATGCTCTCTAATGCACTAGTTTTTAAAGGCTCTGTATGCCTTCCTTGAAGGACAGCAACAAAGAGGAAGGGAAGTTTTTGTCTGGTAACGGCATCGCAATTGCAAAAAAAAAAGTAGAATTGATGATACCTCTGGGTGGCTTGTTTTAAATAATACCATAAAATTATCTCCTTATTTCATATCTTAATTCAGATGGAGTGAAAATGTAATGGATGCAGCTTGGGAGTCATGTTGTTCACCTACGTCAAAGTGTGCACTGAGATTTGATCGAAAGCCAGAAGTCTATCAGCTGTCTGTCAGTTCATCCATCAATCCCTCCCTTCCTCACAGATAAAGGGGTTCAGTATTTCCGGTTTACTCAGAGAAAGTGGTATTTTAAATCAAGTGGTATTTTAAAATCAAAGCTGTTCCTGCAGTCTCATCAGCCACAGATGCTCCTGTTCCATATCCAGTGAGTGTTCAGGGAGTGTAGCTGTGCTCAGTGTGCTCAGCTGCACTGTGCACATGTTTGTCATCAAGGATAGGCACTGTCTCACAGACACTTCCCACAGCAGCTCTAACTCTGACTTGATGATCAGCTCTGGCTCCAGCTGCTACAGGAAACAATTCATGTAATTACTGTCATGAAATAAATAATAAACCTTCCCTTTGGTTTTTTCCAAATTTACTTGGTGCTTCATGGGACACAGGAGCCTCACTGGTGACATTAACAGGCTTTTTTGCAAGTAACTGGTCATTTTATGAATGACCTGATATCAGCTGGTTCCACGCTGTATTTTTAATGTTGTACGTATAACCAAAATGTTAATTTAAAAAAAATTGCACAAAAATTGGTAAAACAGTGACCTATCTGGGCTCTGAACAGGCTACCCAGGGCAGTGGTCATGGCACCAAGCCTGACAGAGCTCAAGGGGCATTTGAACAAAGCTCTCAGGCACACTGTGGCTTTGTTGGTGGTGTCCTGTGTAGGGCCAGGAGTTGGACTTGATTATCCTTTTGGGTCCTTTTCAACTCAAGACATTCTATGATTCTATTTAATGCACAGTCACCAAAATTAATCAGCTATGGAAGGCCATAGGAATGGGGTGAACATAACCTGGGTTTTCCTGTCCTCTGCTGACCCCCAATTCAGCTGCCTCCTGGCACATCACTGACATGTCACAAGGGCTTAAAAAGCAAACACAGCACGTTTTATCTTCTGTTACTTTTTCTTCACTGCTTTCTGGAACTGTGCACATGCCTGGTATTCACAGCACACAGTAACAGAGTTCTGGGTTTTACAGTGCCAGGTACATCCTTTTGCTTTAAACTTGTCTCTAAGAAAACTCACATCCTTGATTTCTCCTGTTACAATTTTCCTTTTCATGACCACTTGTAGTTCTGAGAGCAAGTGACAGCAAAAATAGGGGGGAAGGGGGGGCTGCTCTTTTTTGGAACAACACACAGAACACTTGGGGCTGCAGAGGAAGAGCCCATACCCACCGACAGGACAAGAGGAAATGGCCTGAAGTTGCACCAGTGGAGGTTTAGATTACTTATTAGGACAATATTTTTCATGGAAAGGGTTGTAAAGCATTGGAACAGGCTGCCCAGGGCAGTGGTGGAGTTACCATTCCTGAACTGTTAAAAAAAACAGGTGGATGTGGCACTTGAGGACATGGTTTAATGGTGACCGTGGTGGTAGTGCCGGGTTGACAGTTGGACTGGATGATCTTAAAGGTCTTTTCCAACCCAAAAAATTCTGTGACTCTGCCATTTTCACATTTGGAAAGATCTCCAAATGCAAGAGATTCCTGCTGCCTCATTCCCCTAGAGCATAAGAAACCTGACTATGCAGTACAAGCCTGTGAGAGGGACATCTTGGAGCACAGTAGGGCTCACCCTTTCCCTCCAGAGCTGTGGGGATGGTTTCCCTGGAGGAAAGGACATAACACACACATGGCTGAGCTTCCTAATCTGCAGCCCTCAGGAGAAACAACATCAATGTGACCTTCGCCCACTGACGCAGCAGGTGAGGAGGGAGGCACAGGCTGCTGGGAAATGCAGTCCAAGAGAGCCACGGGATCACAGGATCAATTAGGATGGAAAAGGCCTCTGAGATCATGGAGTCCAACTTATGGCTGAACACCACCTTGTCAACTAGACCAGGCACTAAGAGCCACGTCCAGTCCTTCCTTGAACACCTCCAGGGATGGTGACTCCACCACTGCCCTGGGCAGCCCCTTTCAATGTCTAATCACCTTTTCTGTGAAGAATTTCCCCCCAATGCCCAACCTAAACCTCCCCTGGCGCAGCTTAAGACTGTGCCCTCTTGTCCTACCGCTAGTTGCCTGAGAGTAGAGCCCGACCTCTACCTGGCTACAATCTCCTTTAAGGGAGCTGCAGAGAGCAATAAGATCTCCCCTGAGGCTTCCTTCCTCCAGGCCAAGCCCCCCAGTCGCTCCTTATTGGATTTGTGCTCCAGACCCTTTCCCAGCCCCGCTGCCCTTCTCTGGACTCGCTCCTGCAGCCCCCAAACCCTCCGCATGCCCGGACCCAGCGGGATCCAGCAGGACCCAGCAAATCCCAATCTCCCAAAGACACCCTAAAACCTGAGCCTCCCGCGCAAGCGCAACACGACCCCTCTCCACCCCACCCCCCCCCCGCGCCTGCGCACCAGGGAGGGCTCCCCCCGGGCCCTGAGGGGGAAACAAGGCATTAAACAAACCCCGCCGAGTCCTACCTCGGTGTTCCGCCACACGCCGCCTTTAATCATAATCCGCGGCATCTTGGCGGCGAAGGGAGGGGGAGACGAGCCCCTGGAGCGAGAGAGCGGAGAGGGGACGGGAGCACCGCTCGCTTCAGCGGGACCGGCCCGGACCGCGCGCAGGCGCCCTCAGCGCCGGAGGGGGTGCCGAGGGCGAGGGAAGCGGGGCTGGCTGATCTGCCAGGGAAGCAGGGAGCGGGGTCGGCGGGTTTTCCAGGGAAGAAGAACCGACGGCTTTTCCAGGAAAGCGGGGCCACTGCTCTTCCAGGGAAGCGGGTCTGGCGGCTCCGCGCATGCGCAACACCCTCGCGCTCCCTGAGGGGCTCTCCGCGCTGGCGCCCCCTAACGGCCGGAGGAGCGCCCGGCAGAGGGGCCCGGGCGATGCCGGGGGACTAAAGGGGATTTGCTTAAAATTCCTTCACATTTCCCCAAGGGACTCAAATAAGGAAGGATAGGAACGGCAGGAAGGAAATCAGGTTTCCGTAATGTCATCTTTATAGCGTGTTTTGTTAATTTGAGGAAACAGCCCGTGCGTTTGTGTACGGAAGGAGTTCGTCCCTGTGAGGGTGGTGAGGCCCTGGCACAGGTTGCCCAGAGAAGCTGTGGCTGCCCCATCCCTGGAAGTGTTCAGGGACTGGCTGGATGGGGCTTGAAGCAACCCGGGATAGCGGAAGGTGTCCCTGCCATGGGGGTTGGAACTGGATGGTCTTTAAGGTTCCTTCCAACCCAAACCATTCCATGTCGCCCAAAAGGACACTGAGGCAGCAGCACATAATAATGTTCAATAAAGTAAACCCCAAATTGTCTAATTTCCTTCTGTTGTAGGTAAATTTCGCTGGTGGTTAACCACATGTCTTTTTATTGCAGTCTTTCCCAGACTTTATACCCAGCTGCTTTTAAATGTTCCTCCACACCCTTCCAATCATGCCAGTTACCCTGAGCCCATTCGTCTGAGGACTGAGGATTTGGACTTACTCCATGCTTTTGTAAGTAGTCAGTGATATCTCCTGCCAACCACACCAGTTTGTCACAAATGAGTCCTTTAGGTCACTCAAAGTATCACTGGCAAAGGCATCAGCAACAGATTTAATATAAAGGTAAAAGCTGGCAATGTTCACACTACTACTTACTCTGTGGTTAAAGCACAGAAAGAGAAATCTGAACATCTAAAATCAATCAATCAATATAAAACTAAATCAACCAAAAATTATGGATGTGGATGCTGGGGACAAAAAAAAAAAAAGGTAAGGATGGGAAAGGGTAACAATAAAAAGGAATAAGTGAGACCATCCTGTTGAGTCACAAGGTTCAGAGGGGACCGTGCTGCCAAACTTAACCCCAGGCTTGACCAGTGGTTTAGGCCTGAAGGTTTAACAGCACTTAACAGCACTTAATCAATAACTTAATTTAAACAATTTAACAAAAGATTCATGTAGAATTTACTATAGGCAGAACAGTAACTCACAGGCCTATCTTATTTACAAGTCTAAAGTACTTAAGAATCTAGGAGAAAAACATTCATAGCACATTTGCTAAGGCATATTCACACACACACACACACCTAAAGGAGTGTGTAAAAGGTATACCTGTGAAAATTTCCCCTCCAGTTCAGAGACATACTCACATTGGATGCCTTTGCATCTTCTCAATGGGCGAAGGGTTGAGCCTTGAGGAGTGGGGGTATCAGCTCAGGATCTGTTGTCATTGTTTGGCAGTGATCCTTCAAGTACAGCAAACCTGAGAGTTCACTGGCTCTGAGAGGTATCCTGCTCACAGGGAGGTGCTGGTCACAGCCTGTTGTGGGCCAGGAGAGCTCCAAGGGTCCCCCTTAGGACCACTGCTTGTAGGGTCACAAGAGAGTTGGCTTTGGTCACACTGATTTTCCAGCCTGGTTGCAATTCGGGTCAGTAACTTTGAGAGTTTAGTAACGAAAATGTTGTTCCACTTGGGTTGTTATTCAGGCATTAAAAATAATTTTCCAAAGCTGTTAAAACCCAGGAGCTCATTAGACAGCACTAGTCCCCAGGAGCAGACAGTGTTTCTGATAAGCTCAAGAGGAGCTGAGCCTAGGTGCTGTTCAAGGCTGAGGCCTAAGGAGCATTTCTGAGTTCAGAGTGTGGCCTGAGAGGGAGGATGCACCACCACACCACAGAGGTCTGACCTATATTCACTGACTTCACCCTCTCTTTAACTTTTATTCACTTATTTAGAAGATGCACAGCAGCTAAAATGACACCCTTCTGCTCAAGTTGTTTGTCTCTATTCAAGATATGTTCAAAGAGAAAATAAAGTTTATTGGTTGAAATAGGAAACGTCTTAATATGATTTAGGAAAGGCTTTTGTTTAAAGTACGCAGGAATAAAAAGTATTACACTTTTAGCTACCAAAAAAATTACCAAGAACAGCCCATGTCTTATCTGAGTAGGCCTCTACCTTTAAATTTCACTGACTTGGCAGACTGAGAATACCTTTGAATCCCCAAAATGCAGTCCAGTGTATAAAGAACAGAGGAGAATGTCAGGAGTCAAAAAACTGTTTATTAGAAGCAACAACCTGGAATACTTTTACAAAATTGTCAAGCTCCATCTGAAAATATCTTGTTCTTCTTACATCTTGAAGAAACTGATGTTTACCAACTCTTGTAAAAATTTACTGAAATTAAATTATCCCTATAAATTGGGCTCCCTTCTTTATCACTGTACACCACACTTTTAAACTCTACCAGATTTAGCTTTCCTAGTCTCATCTGATATAAAGGCTTACAATTTCTTCGTTGTTTTTGTTTCTTCTTCGTACCTGTTCTTTGGAATTTCTCTTCAAATAAGCCAGCAGAATTGTACAGTAATGCAGGTAAAAATGCCTCCAAATTTGTGTAACTGTTAATATTTCCCAGAAATGCTTTTCTTTCTTCATACAGGATAACATTCTTCTCACAACTGTATCAGGTGGTTGCCTCAATCGTTCCAAGATCTGAATGATTCATTCCCAAATGGTGACCTCCCAGCTTGTACTACAAACATTTGTAACCACCATGGTTCAGGCAGTTTTCTGACTTTACCTCAGCTCCAAAGAACTAGATCACTTGAATACCTTTGCTGATCTGGCCTTAAATCCATGCATCTATTCATGAGTTTCAGTCCACTCTTGAAAAATCGTGTTCCAAATCCCAGAATGGCTGCAGGAATTCTGGAGAACATCTGGTCCAAGCCCTTGCTCAGGCAGGGCCACCCAGAGCTGGTTGCCCAGGATCATGTAATGGCTTTTCAATATCCAACCTCCCTCCTGCTTTACCAGAAACCCTCTGCAAGACATTACCTATATTTCTACAGAAAAGCACACATTTTAGGAGCAGTAGAAAAGCACCACGAGTGCCATGTTTACATTCTCTAAATTAAGCTACAGGTTTATTCTGCTTCTTCATGGACTGAGCTGTAACATCAGGGGACAGTTCACACCAGCCCTTTGCTGTTGTCTTTCCTCACACAAGAGAGTAAAACATTGTTATCAAAACCACTTAACACAGTCAGTGATGTCCACTCAAGGTTTCTAGCACTCTATAACTGTAAAACAACCAAAGATTTGTCTAGATATAAATAGAAACTGGAAGCAGCACCCACTTGCCTTCACCATACTCTGTACCAACTGTTTGGTGCAGGAGGCTCTTACATGGTATTTTAGATGAACAGTTAAGTTCTTAAAATAAATTTAAGCAGTTCAAGACATTCCTAAGGTTTTCAATGTAACTAAACAGCATTCACAATTATCAGCAGGTGCTCAAAATAACAGAAGTTATTTGAAAATTACATCATCTGTTGTAACAAACAACACAGTAACCACCAGCCTGAGAAAAGGTAAGGCATTTTCTACCACAGTTATTAACATTAGACACTAACATAAAACTGAAGATTAATTTAAGGATTCTCAGTATCATAAAATAAATTATTCAGGACATTACCCTTCCTGTCAGACTGCTCACAAAATTATCAAAACTACAAACAAGGTAACTGCCTAATAAACCTTTTATAAACATATAGAAAACATCTTCATATCACAGTTATGCAGTGATGACATGAATATTTTGTTTCCATAGTTTTGTGAGAGACTTTTTTTCTTCTCTTAGAAGTATTGCAAAAGAACCTGGGAGGCAACTTTCAGCAGATGGGAGGTAGCATTAAGCCTCCAGATGCACTGATAATTTTTATATAACATGTACTTCTTTCCCTCCCTTTAACCATTCTTTCAGTTAGAAAAGAGATTTTTATTAATTTTTTACAAGAAAATAAGTGGCACAGAGTAACTGTTTAAAGTGATGGCCAAATCCTAACAGGACTCATGGTATTAAGCAGTTACTCAGGCATGAGGAAGTGTCTCCAAGATCTTTAGCACAGCCTGTGCTAGAACTGAACCTCTCTGAAAAACCTGGAGCAAAGCAGTCCTCCAAGTTTCACTCTCTGGACCAAATGCTGGATGTATCCCTTACCAGCCCTTGTTCTGAACACACAAACCACCCTAGAACCAAGTGCCAACTCCCAACCTTATATCCCATCCTTGTGCTGCCGCTTGTGCTTTTCCAGCAGTTTCTGGGTAGACAGTGCCACATTACACCTCTCGCAGGTGTACTTTTTTCTGTGTGTTTTTATGTGCTTTTGGAAAGCCCGTTTATCCAGCGTGGAGTATTTACACCTCCTGCAGCACAGCCTCGAGTGAGTCAGCAGGTGGCGCTTGAGGTGGCTGGAGGTGCGGAAGGCCAGGGCACACTGCCCACACTTGAACGGCCTCTCCCCGCTGTGGATCCGCAGGTGGGGCTTCATGTTCCCGTTGTGGGCCGTGCAGTAGCCACACTCCTCACACCGGTACGTTTTCACAGGGAGCTCCTTGTGATCGCAGAGATGAGCTGTGCCCAGAGATGAGCTTCCCTCGCCGGAGTGCGAAGCCAGGTGACGTTTCAGGGCCAGCCATTGGTTTGTGGAGTAGTCACAGTTCCTGCATTTGAAATGCTCTGTGTTAAAATGTGTCACTCTGTGTCTCTTCAGGTGGCTGGAAGTACGAAACTTCATCTGGCAAACAGTGCAGCTGTAAGGTTTCTCACCCGTGTGAGTTCTTACGTGGAGTTCAAGGTTGCTTAAACTGTAAGTACTGTACCTGCACTCTGCACACTGGTAGAATGGTGGCTGACTCTGTGCTAGCAAATCCTTTTTCCTGTCCCTCTGAACATCTGGCTGTACTCCAAAGACTGTTGAACCAAGCAAGGAGCTGTTAGAACCTTCCGAGGAACCAAAACCCCTTTCTGGACATCTGCCTCCATGAATTTCACGATGCAACTCAAGATTTTCCAAACACTTCTCTACATAGAGACAACTGCCCGACTCCTGTTCATTCTTTACATGAAGGAGGCTGTGTTTCTGCAAACGGTTTGCTGTTTTAAATGTCTTATTGCAATCTTTACATACAAATGGTCTTTCATCTGTATGTATCTTTAGGTGCAGCCTGAAGTTGTTCTGAACATCAGTAGCATAACTGCAGTGTTGGCACATGTATGTTCTGAATGTATTTAAAGCGGTAGAACATGAATCCTTTGAGTTTTCCACAAAGTTATGGTATGCATTGTCATCTTGCACTTGTGAATGAGAGGCCTCTGACTTGAAGAGAGGTTCCTCTTTGTAAAGGACAGCATCCATTTCGTGTGAAGTCCGAGTGACTTCTGATCTATTCCCAGTAATAGCCAGGCTGTTGCTTCCAAGACTGTTTCCAGGGAATTTCTTTCCAGAGCACATTTTTTTATTGCCCTGCATATCACCTGCTTGCTCACAGTCTGCTTCTGAAGCCAGCATTGCCCCACTGAGACAAACATCTTCTCTACCAAAGAGAGAAACGTGGCCCTGAGAATCACTCTCAGCTTTGCCTCTTTTGTGGTATTTATTGCTCTGATCTGTATAACCATTAGCCTCGAACTGTTCATGAAATTTCTTGTGCAAACTGAGATCTCCTTTAGCGTAAAACACCAGGTTACATTCATCACATGAATAATTCTTTAAAGATCTTCGAGTTCTTTTTCTTCCACTTACACAGTCAAGTTCCTGCCCTTGGCACGTTTCTGTCCCTGTGTGGAGCCTCCTGTGTCTCTTTAACTCCAAGCTGCTGCTGAAAGCTGACTGGCAGAACTCCCAGGAACATGGTTTAGCCCCTGTGTGGATGGAGCTGTGCCTCACCATGCTTGCAAAATATAATGAAAAGAAGCTGCAGAATCTGCACTGGTACAGCTTATACCCAGCATGCCAGTACATGTGAGTTAACAGGCAGGAAAAGGTAGTGCAGGAGTAGTCACACTGAGGGCACTGGTATGGTGGTCTCTCTTTATGGCCCTTCATGTGATGAATAAAACTCCTTGGATTTGATGAAGCAAAGAAACACATTCTGCAGGAAAAACTAACAGGCACACACAGAGGTGTAAAGTCTCTTTCAATTTTAACAAAAAATTTCTCATATTTACGTTCTCTTTTCTTGGTCTCAGATGTCCCTTTTTCAGATCCTCTCTGCCTCCCTTTTCTTGCATTTGTTCTGTTTTTTCTTGCCTTTTGCAACCTGGTAATTTTTTTATGCAATTTAAGGTGATTCTTAAGGTTGAAAAAGAAGAAAAAGGTTCTTTTACAAAAGCAGCATTTATGTATTTTCTCATCTTTGTGAGCTGAATAAATGTGTTTCTTTAGGTGTGCACTGCATTTATACATAGAGCTGCAAAACCTGCACTTGAAATTCAATCTTTCATGCTTATTTGTAGAACGAGATGTTTTAGAAAGGGGTGAGAGGGTCAAAGTATTACTCTGCCACACTAAACCTTCTTGCTGGCTCTGAAATTCTTTTTGTATTGCATGAGAAGAAACAACTTTTTGTTGCCGATATCTTTTTCTAGGAAATGGTGTTAATGTCTTATAAATATGCTCTCCAGTAGTATTTGATTCAGCAGAAGTGGAAACATTCACCTCAGGTTTCCCTACATCTTTTGGAAGTTCTTTAGAAGTAGAAGAACATCCATTAAGAAATGGATCAGAACAATTATAGGTAAATTTCTGTTCTTCCTCTAAGCCACGTCCCAGAAGAGAACTCAGAGTTTCATCTTCAAATTTGCTTGTTTTTCTGTTATCAGCTTCAGTATCAGTTTCGTTATCATTCTTTGAAGAATCAGGATCTACAGGAAGATATAAAAAGTCTCATGTATGACATTTCATACAATCACAAATGTTCATTATTAATTGGCTGTAATAATCCCAAATTGCCTAATGACTTGCTTGGCACTCTTCTGCTTCCTTAGTATTTCCCTATATCCACTTTTTTTACTAATGCCTCTCTTCATGTTCCCCTTTGCCCCCAACATTTAAATGCTGCTCCCAGTGAAAAGCCACTTCCTTTCCACTTTCTCTTTTCACTCAAAGCTGAATTTTGCAGGACAACACTGCATTCCCTACAGTTTTTTAACAAAACTGCCTCATGCCAGGATTCGTATCAAAGTACTATCATCAAACTTTGCTAGGGCTCCATTCTCACAAATATGATCCTTTTTCAACTTTTTTATTTTCAGAACCTTTTCCCTGATGAAAGGCCACCCCTTTGGTCACTGTAGTTGAGTGAAACAGTACTAACTTCTTGTACTTTCACTACTTTTCACAATTGTGTGAAAGAACTAAGCCTATTCCAGCCAATATTCTCCTTCTGCTGCACATGATATTAATCTAATTTTAAATGCTTACTCTAAAATAAATGGGTTTGATATTGTTTTATACACTTTCCTATTTCAAAAACTTGAGATTTACCAGATTTCTTAAACTCTTGCACTAATCTTATGAAACAAGTTACCTTCCATTTCAGCAACTGCCTCCATCTCCTTGTGGATTTCTGGTTGTCCCTCTGGACTGCCATCACAAAGAACACCTGCAACACTGCCAGGTTCTTCTTTTTTAGGCACCGCTGGCAACATCAATGGGCTGGTATCATCTCTGACCTCTCTGCCAGCAGAGAGGAGAGGAGGAATCTTCTGAAAGCCACCATCACATTCTTTCCCACCACCGGTTTTGTTTATCTCTGTTTTGTAAGGCGATGTAGGTAACGTGCAATTTTGGCCACATTTCTCCAGGCCTGCACCACACCCATCACTTAAAGATGATTTTGATGCGTTGCACACACCCTCAACAAGCCACTTCTCTTCAGAGTATTTAATACAACTATCTTCATTTGAAATAGTCTTGTTTTCATCCCAGCTGCCTACACTGCTACAGTCGTTTGAAGGTGCCACAACATCTTTCAGGCAAACGCTGTTGTTTAAGTTAAAATCCTGCTCCACCTCGGGAACGGACACGTCCTGCTCCTCAGCATCACCCTGGAGAAAATCCTCATCGCTGAGCACCAAGACAGTGATTGGCAGCACGATCTGAAACACGTCTGGCTCTGCGGGCAGAGACAGACAATCAACGCAATTCCCAGAAAACCCCAAGCCACCCACCCTTCTATGCCCAGTGCGCACGCGCAAGCACCAGCAGGCCCCGCGCATTTTCACTCCCTCAACCTTCCCCGCTCTCTCCGGTCACTCGGGCTCCTCATCCCCCGCGGGAGCCACGCTGGGTCCCTGCCGGGGCATCGGGCACCTACCGCTGTCCCCCTCCGGCTCTGGAATCCCCGGCATCTCCCGGCCCGTCCGGATCCGCGCTAAAATCCAACCTCCACCCCCGCGCGCGTGCGCGGCGGGGAACAGGCCAGGGGACGCCGGGACACCGCCTCTTGATTGGACGGAACGGGGGGGCGTGGCCTGAGGAGTGGCCCCGCCCGCCCCTGCATTGGGGGGGGGAGGGGGGGGTGTCTTGTCCCAGCGTTGTGGCTTTTAAATGTGGCTTAAAGCTCAGTTTTAAACGTGCTTTTATTGGTCTGAAACTGAATTTAACTTGCCCCTTACATGCGCCCTGGGTCGGGGTGGGGGGTTTCAAAAGCTCTGCGAAACCTATTCCCGTTTTAGGCAATTTTAATTGTTATTTCTCCTTCTGCAAAAGTAGATTTCAGAATCATTAAGTCTTAAGATCGGGATTGTTCTTACAATAAGGTCCTCCCCCGCTAGGGGCTGACGGAATCATAGAATAGTCACAGGCAGAAGTCACAAAATTCGTAGAAACACAAACAGCACTATAGGCTTCATCCTGTTCCCTCCCCTTGGCCGATTAGGCTGAAAGGGTGAGAGTGGGAAATACATAAATCTGCATACAGACACATTTACATGTGCAAATATGTAGGTATATGCATATATAAATTCTATATATATGTAGAGTGTTGCTGCCCACGCGAGGGTGGTTGGAATGAGATGATTTTTAAGGTTCTTTCCAACACAAACCATTCTGTGATTCTTTGCTCGTCTGATTCTGTGAGTTGTGGTTGGAAGGGAGCTCTTGAGATCATCCAGTCCAACACCCTGCTGGGGCAGAGCCACCTGGAGCAGGTGACATGGAAATGCGTCCACGTGGATTTGGAATGTCTCCAGAGAGGGAAAATACACAAAATCTCTAGGCAGGCTGTTCCAGTGCTCTGTCACCCTCAAGGTAAAGAAAATCTTCCTCTTGTTGAGATGGAACTTCTTGTATTTTACTTTATGGCCATTGCTCTTCATCCTGTCGCTGAAGGGAGTCTGAAGAGAGTCTGGCACCATCCTTTTGGCACCTGCCTTGGAGATATTTATATGTATTGATGAGGTCCCCTCTCAGTCTTCTCCAGACTAACCAGGCCCAGCTCCTGCAGTCTTTCCTCATAAGAGAGGTGTTCCAGACCCCTCATCATCTTCATGGTCTCCACTGGACCCTCTGCAGTGGCTCCTTGTCTTCCTTGAACTGTGGAGACCAGAGTTAAAGACAACAGATGACAGACCCTGCCTAGCAAGGTCCTTGTCCTGTCAGCCCATGGACCCCCTGCTCCCAGCAGCCTGGCTCTGGCAGTATTTTATAACCCCCCTCAATTGTGATCCCACATCCTGCACTGCTATAGGATTCCCAGCTCTCATTTTCCAGACCCTGTACTCAGTAGTGGTATCTCCAGAAGGGGTGGCATGTTTAGCCATTCCAATGAGAGGAATTTCCCCTATTCCTGTCTTCTTCCTCCCCAAAAAACTTGTAAAGAACTAATTACATGCCTTAATTTCAGAGCCTTGTACCTGGCATACATGGAGCTGCACCCATTTGTAGGCACATTTGTTCAGTGTGTGAAATTCAGATGGCATCCTTATATTTTCAAGTAGAAGTGGCAAAACCTTGTGACAGGAGCATTGTCAAAACCCTCCAAGCTGGGAGTATTAAATTAGGAAATGATGAGAGAAATATTGGCTTCTGTGTTTCAGCTCTCAGGGAACTTGGGAATCTCTACAGAGTTAGAGGACTTGTTGATACTCCAGGGTAGGTGAAGCAGATGCTGGGTGGGCAGGATGTCTTGCCTAGACTTCTTCCTGCCAGATCAAGCTGTAGCATGTTAAAAAAAAAAAAAAAAAATAAAAAAAATTAAAAAAGTCTGCTCCTGGCAGACCCATCTGAGGCTCCTCCACAAGATGGCTCTGCAGCCACAGGCTCTGCAGTGGAACAACCTGAAATACTGGACGGATCTCAGTAATCCTGCCCCTGTTCGACTGGTCCAGTCTCTTGTCGGAAGGGGAAGTAGAGAAGATCTGAGTTTCAAGTAGAAATTGAGGAGGGAAAGTATATAACTTCAGTTGTAATTATCAAAGCTAATGGGAAGATCATATTCCACACATTTGTTGTTGCCATTCCATGGGTGACTTTCAAAATGCAAAAAAGCCCCCAGCTGTTGTAAAGATACTAAATTGCAAGAAACCCGTTGTGAATCTTAAAATCACTGAATTGTTCAGGTTGGAAAAGACCTCTAAGGTCACTTAGTCCAGTCATTAACCTAATACTGTCAGGTCCACCACTAAACCATGTCTCTGAGCACATGTTTTTCAATCATTCAGGAATGGTGACTCCACCACTTCCCTGGGCAGCCTGTTCCAGTGCTTCATAACCCTTTCTGTGAAGAAATATTTCCTAATATCCAATCTAAACCTCCCCTGTGGCCGTTTCGTCTTGTCCTATCATTTGTTACTTGGGAGAAAAAAATGACCCCCACCTTGCTACAACCTCCTGCCAGGTGGTTGTAGAGAGTGAGAAGGTCTCCCTGAGCCTGCTCTTCTCCAGTATAAACACCCCTAGCTCATTTTAGTTGTTCATATATTCTCACTGAAAGGAGATTAATATTTGCTTCCATTCTTTCTTTTTTTAAAAGCATGAACTTTGAAAAAGAAGATAGCTCCTTCACTGGAAAACCTGCAAAACTCTGCATAGTCTTTACAAAGCTGTAAATGGCTGAGTCTTTTCCCTTGAAACTATTTTCACTCTTTTTCATAAAGGAACAAACTATAACTCTCACTCTAGTTCTTCATGATGCCATCATCCAGTGAATAAAGTGATCATGCAATGGCTGAGGAATAAATGTGGCCATGAAAAGTGGGTGTGGGGAAGGTTGCAGCTGCCTTTACAAGCCCATTACACAAAACTACCTTCTGCAAATTCAACTTGCGTTGGAGTGAGAGGAGTCTGTCTGCAACAGTGCTTATGCCCACACTCCAACATGCAACAAGAGTTGTGCTAAGATTTTTGTAAGGAATAGGACAAGGGGGAATGGCTTTAAGCTGAAAGAGAGTAGATTTAGATTGGGTATTAGGAAGAAATTCTTCCCTGTGAGGGTGGTGAGGCCCTGGCACAAATTGCCCAGAGAAGCTGTGGCTGCCCCCTGGAGGTGTTCAAGGCCAGGTTGGATGGGGCTTGGAGCAACCTGGTCTAGTGGAAGATGTCCCTTCCACAAACTCAAACCATTCTGTGATTCTGTGAAATATTGGACATTATGAGAAATTGAAGCAACCCCAATAAAATGTAATTATTTGAAGCATGGATTTTGGACATCCTTGTGGCCAGAATAGTTGCACAGATTTACCTCAACTAACATAAGATATTGACCTAAAATGTGTAATTTGAGAGTGCAATCACTTTAGGCTGCTGCTAAAGCAGTTTTTTTATCCTCATGCATCTAATGCTGTAGGTTGGAAGGGCTTGTAACAGTAATTTCATAATATCTTGTATCAATATCCTTCAGTTTGCCAGCCAGGGCACATAACAAAAAATCAAGCTGGAAATATCTCTTACTTGAACAAAAAGCCTGAAAGTCCAGGGATAAAAGACAATGTCACTTTTAAGCCAGGGAAAGTCAGAGAATTATTCCTGGGAAAATAATGTAAGAGCAGCTATGGTCTGGCAATAAGAGCAGGAGAGGTGGTAGCTGAATACAAATCCAGCCAGAAAAGCATAGAAAAAAGGCTGGACAAGTCGGAAATGAAGTCATTAATTACCTGAGCAGGTAATGTAAAGAGGGAAATATCTCCAAAAGGGTTTGTCAGCACAGTTTCGGCTGTGTTAGGACTGTGAGGAGCTACAGCAACTGAGAGCTTTGTAAGAGCCAGGATGTTGCAGTAACAAACCAAGACTTACTAACTGGCTTCTTTTACTGTAAGACCTGCTGCGTTGTTGTTTTTTATTCTTTATCATGAAGCCATTGACCTTTCTCCCTCCACCCTCCTTTTTTTGCAAACAGCTCCACTGAAGTCTGTTCCAGAGGGAAGAGGAGAAAACACATCAGTGAGGACAAAGAGCTGAGCACCACTTAGGGACAGAGCCTTCTAACAACCAAACGCCCACAGAGAGATGGAGCTGGGGATTGAGAGACACCAAGTCCCAGCCCACTCTGCGTTCCAATACTTTCTGCTCCAAGCAGAACTCCTTATCACTAAGTTCACCTTGAACTTGATGAAGCTGTAAGACTAGAGAAAAAATTCAGTCTTATGGTTAGGGCACAGGAGCCAGGAAGTTTGATTTCCATTCCTGATTTTTTTCTGCAGGTTTGTGAAAATCCCTCCTGTTTGCAAAGTGTTTCAAGCTCTTCACATTGCTTTAAGAGAACAGAGCAGTGCTCTTATGTGTTTTCAGCTCTCAGTACTGGAAACAGAGTTTGATTTATTGACATACACAGCATTTCCCTAAATCAGGAGACAACTATTACAAGGTAGAACTCAGGAAAACCTGGAAATACAGAGCCTTTTCTCTGGTAAATTGAGCATGGTCCATTCTACTGAATTTGCTCTTTTTCTCTTCATAGAATCACGGAACAGTTTGAGATGGAAGGGACCTTTTAAAGGTCATTGATTCCAACCCCTCTGCCATGAGCAGGGACACCTTCCACTATGCCAGATTGCTCCAAAGCCCATCCAGCTTGGCCTTGAACAATTCCAGGGATGGGGCAGTTCTCTCGT
The DNA here is from genome assembly GCF_003945595.2 of Pipra filicauda. Classification (NCBI taxonomy): domain Eukaryota; kingdom Metazoa; phylum Chordata; class Aves; order Passeriformes; family Pipridae; genus Pipra; species Pipra filicauda. The sequence goes on from NW_024104833.1 coordinate 169,224, forward strand.
GCCTTTTCGATATGAAAGACAAAGATGAGATGATCTTTAAGGTCACTTCAACCCAAACCATTCTAGGATTTTATGATTCTGTGTGGTAGGGCTTTTTTGCTGGCTGGAGCCCTTTTGGTGTGATCTGGTCATGCCCTATCGTGAATTTCTCTCACCCTCCAAATTTGGATGGCTAGATCCCAGTTGCCATTTGGATATTATCCATCCATCCATCTCTCTATCTCTACCAGGCTACACCAACAAATTAAACAGCAGCAGACACCTGCACAAGGCAGGAGAACTCAATCCATCTATAGTCAACAAGGTACTCGTCTGGCTTATCATAGAATCATGGAATGGTTTGGTTTGGAAGGCATCTTAAAAAATCATTTCGTTCCAACCCCCGGCCATGGGCAGAGACACCTGACACTTGACCAGGTTACTCTGGCTTGGATCCAGGCAAACTAAAACTCTCCTGCACAATTTCCAGGTGCAGTTTAGGAGTTACCATGAGCCAGGGACAATTTCCCAGGACAGAGAGCAAGACAGAGAAACAAACAGAAGGAATGACCAGAGAAGATTTGTTTCCTTACTAAATCAGGTGACAACCTCATCTAGAAACAGGATTGCTATAACATGCAAGTAACTTCTTTTTTATTGTTTAAAAATATTTCTTAAAAAGTTGCCTCAAAATCTGGACTATACACTGATCAGGTATGTTCTGTGGCGTCTTAGTCAGCTTCATTACTTGTCTGCATTTGGAAAGGGTGTTTCAATTGAAAGCAAAAGAGAGAAATGGTCTTTCAAGTGTTTTTCAACTTTGTTTTGTATTCTGCAATCATAGCAAAAATCAACGGTATTATTCATGCTGACAAGACTGAAAATGATGAAAAATTATGGAAAAGGAGTAGCCAAAGTTTTTTGTGTTTGCAACGTTTTCCCTGGTTAAACAGGTCATGTCCCTCCTAGCCTATTTTTGTATTTTCCTTCCAGCTTAGATTATTCCATCCTAAAATACTTTAGGTTATTCTTTTAATAATGTGAAAAACACGAGTGGCATTTTATGTGATACTAAAATTCTCTCCCGAATTGATTTTCCTCTACATGTTGCAGAGTACTAAATCTAGTTTCAAGTGAATTAATGCAAGTACAAAATACTCTTTCTTTTCCATCATTTTGCCTGGCACAAGTGACAATTACACAGTATGCTGGAAGTGATGGAGGCATTCACCAAATGGTATGGACTGCTCATTAGAGTAGGATGATTATGAGGGTGATTTAGCAGTCAAAAGGCTTTATATTTAGATTTTTACTGTGAGGGTGGTGAGGCACTGGCACAAGTTTCCCAGAGAAGCTGTGGCTGCCCCGTCCCTGGAAGTGGTTAAGGCCAGTTTGGACCAGAAACTTGGTATAGTGGAAGGTATCCCTGCTTTCATAAATCTGTCTTCACGCTTATCTGTATTTCTTTATAGAGTTTTTGAGAACAGAAGTCCAATTCTTGCCCCAAACGGAGCTGCATTCCCTAATAGTTGATGTGAGTCCATACAGCTCAGATAGATCTGTTAAGTTCAC